>NC_134409.1:77059314-77324314 GCF_038048845.1 Mixophyes fleayi
AAGTTATTTTCTGTGCAGAAAACTAAGGTGTATGTGTTTGGTGATTGTATGATTTTGAAGTGAAAGTTGATTTACTGTCAAAAAGACAGGGATATCGGTTGCCGTTTGACGAGGCGGGCTTGCAACCGAGGTAGTATACAAGGCAGGTATACTGGCAGCAAAAGCCCTGTTTGAAAAGAGAACAGTTAAAAAGCTTTTGGAAACTTTCTCCCCAAGAGTAATCGCAAAGTTTAGCGATAGTTAGTATTGCTAAGCGGTGCGATCGGACAGCATGGTTTATTGTGCAACCGTGCTTGTGACTTGGGTTGAACGGCTTGTCGAAGTCAGCAAATTGGATAAAGTCATTTCAATTAAAGTCTAGCAAACTTGGTTGTCTTTGTCTGAAAAGATGCGTATGGTACGCTACGGCGTGAAAAGGCGTGCGCATCCACTACACGTGGCAGCAACAGTAATCGGTCTTTTACCACACATTCGCACAAACACGCATACTTATAAAATAGTACACATTAATGGTAGTTGCAACACATAGTCAGTTATGTCGAAATATAGTTGTATTTATATGTTATATCAGAGTTACATGCATATTAGTGAAATACACGGAACGGGTTGAAGGAATAACATCATGAGTGGTATCATAATGAACCTTGTCACATATCCTACTGTTTGGTTCATTCTGCGAGGGAATCGCAGAATGCATACACAAGTTATGAATGATAGGGAATTATGAACTACTTAAGACAAAGGAATCTTGGCGGGAAGAGCAGAGCATACCCCCTGCTGAGATGACCCCCTCCTTTGGATTCCCTTGTATGAACTGGCCAATGATGACGACCCCTTGGACCTTCCTGAGACCTGGACCAATAGATGCAAGCTATTCCATCTTCATTG
This sequence comes from Mixophyes fleayi, assembly GCF_038048845.1. Classification (NCBI taxonomy): domain Eukaryota; kingdom Metazoa; phylum Chordata; class Amphibia; order Anura; family Limnodynastidae; genus Mixophyes; species Mixophyes fleayi. The sequence goes on from NC_134409.1 coordinate 77,060,203, forward strand.
TATTACTGTATGTGATTGTGTATATAAGCAGCAGCTTGTGATCCAGAGGGCAGACATCTTGTCCCCAGACTTCAGGATTGAATGACTGCACTGGATCCAGAGCGCCTGCGATAAGTAACGGCTGTATTTACTATTACTTCGCTTGAGCATATTATTCTACTTATTGCGAATAAATCTTTGTGCTTTGGAAACACAAATCGAGGTTCGACAATTGTTATTGGTTAGCGACAATACGCACATAACAATTTGGGGGCTCGTGAGCTTTGGAGGTTTCGTTGCCGATGATACACAAGACCAACGGATTTCGGTTCCTCAACAAAGGGTGGAGACGCGTCATAAACGGGTAAGAACGCATGGTGTTCAAAACCTGAATTTTACTCTGTGTTGCGAAACCGAATGTCCGTTTTGCATTATCTAGGGCACGCTAACTATAACCTAGGGACAAAAGAGAAAACTATTTCTTTTTTTTCTGTCATTGTGCGTTTTAACTGTATTGCATTGCTTAGCGTATGTGTATTTCCTGCTGTGCGTACGCGAACTTCCGGTAGACTTGCCACGTGGTTAAACAATCGTTTTGATAGTTATTATATGTGCATAGTATAATTACTTGTGAAAGCCTCTGAGATATTATTACTGTTGTTGGGAACTTTTGATTTTCTGTGCAGAAAAGGTGTATAGTGTGTGATGTTGTAACGTAGATACACTGTTCATTATTCATTGTACTCAGTTGCTGTCTGACGAGGCGGATTGCCCAACTGAAGGATGGTATACAGGGCAGGTATACTGAATGCGAAAACGTGTTTTTCGCAAAAGCGCTAGCAAGAGATCGCAAGGTTTGCTAACAATTAGTATTGGTAGGCAGTGCGATCTAACCGCATCTTGAGTACGGATTGGTGAAGCAGCTAGGAGGAATTATATTGGAAAGGCTGGTTGATTGTATTGACTTTGTTCTCCCAGTTATAATAAACTCAGCAGATTTTGTGGTTGAGCCAGGGTATCGAGGAGCTGATAGCCCTTGGGGCCCACAGTGATATTTCTGTATTAGGGATCCTCGCCGGGTGCGAGAAAAGTGAGTGAACGCGGCTAAAGGAAATACGTTCACCGAGCATTAGAGATCTCTTGCTGTGATTGTAGCAACAAAGTTGGTATATTGTTCAACATGGGTGTTAAGCATACGCTAGAGATGGCCAGTGTACTGCCTAAAGAAGGCCCTATTGGTTCAGCTAGGTTTCTCATGTGTAAGAAATATGGTGCATACGCAACTGTGTATTGTGACACGTGGGTCGAGATGACCAAAGATTGTGATAGGCCTTTCCCAACAATAGGGAGTTTTAATGCAGAGGTACTAAATACTGTAAAAGATAAAGTATGGTTGATCAAGTCAACGAAAAAGAGAAATAGACATAATGATTGTTTAAAATTGTGGCAAATGGAAGGTAACACGTGGCAGAGCAGCGAATGCAAACCGGAAGTAGGCGTGACGAAAGCGCGCGCAAGGCGGATGTAACCGTTGCGACGCGTGGCGAACTCAGCGCAAGCGCGCCCCCGCCACCTTATGTGGCGGGAGGGGTAAGTACAGCCGTTGTTAAAACTGAAACTAGAAAAATTGCTAAGTTGTACCCTGTTTTAAGCCAGTTTCAATCAAGTGTATCTGAAAGTGAAGATGAACCCACTGTGATTTCAGCCATTGCCCATGCTGTTAGTGTACTAGAGGCTCAGCTCAAGTATGAGAAAATGGCTGAGATAGGTGAGAGTAGCGTGATCACTAGGAGTGAGAGCGTTCTAAATCTAGAACCAGCAAATCCTGTAGTGTCCCCTGAAGTCAGTGTACATACAGGGTGCATTCCCAGTCTGCACAATATCAGTTCCCAATGGGAAACCGGATAAGGATGGTGTAGTTCCTTTAAGAAATGTTACAATGCATTGTCCCTGGACTAGATCAGAATTACGTTCCATTATGACTGAATTCCCAGACCCTAGAAAAGAGTTGGCTAAGTGTCAGAAATTTGTTAAAGACTTAGGGAATGCCCACGAACCAACCAATAAGGATTGGCGTGTAGTGTTGAGGGCGTGTCTTCCTCCCAATACTAACATACAAAAATTCATTAAGGATTGTTTGTTGGAGGAAGATGACACCTTGACTGATGAGATTAACCAAAAGAATATAGAACAGATTGTCAAACACTTAGCCATCTATTTTCCAGTAGTAGTAAATTGGAGTAAGATTTTCACCATTAAACAAAAGGATAGTGAAACAGCAGCAGATTACTTCACTAGAGCTATAGCAGCGATAACACGGTTTACTGGGATATCCAACATAAGTGAGGACCCACATCACAGAGAGGTAGCTGTAGGGGTACTGATGGATGGCCTTAGAGAAAATTTAAAGACGAGAGTACAAACCACATTACCTAATTGGAGAGGCGTCACGGTAGACTCTCTTAGGGAGTCTGCTGTGGATCATGACAAAAACCTTTTTAGAAAAAGGGAGGAGAAAAGTGATAGGTTAATGACGGTAAGTATACAGGCTCTAGAGAGGGTGCATACACGACCACCAGCATATAACCCATATAACAAGAAACCTAAAGTGATCAGGTGTTTCAACTGTAACAAGGAAGGACATTACATGAGAGATTGTAAAAAGGAAAGACTCAATACACAGAGGGGTGGGTCACATAGATATCCTCCAAGGAGGGATTCACATAGACTAGAAGACTCACATCTACCCGCGCATATTACGGCAGCAAATGCTGCGCGGGAAATCAATAGTCAGCGCTAGGGGTCAGGTCATACCTGTAGTCTACAGCCAGTGAGGTTAACTGAGAGTCAGAGTGAAGAACCAACAATGATAGTTGACATAGCTGGTAGGAAACAAACTTTTCTTGTAGATACAGGGGCGGCCCGATCTGTGATAACCTCTCCTTTCAATCTACAGGTGACCAGTAAAACCATTCCAGCTATGGGGGTGACGGGAAAAGTGTTACATTATCCTATAACTAAACCCGCTGAAGTTACTATAGGCCCTCTGCATACTAAGCATTCGTTCCTCTTAGCTGCAGCGGCTCCTACTAACCTGCTAGGGAGAGACTTGTTATGTAAAATGGGATGTGTCATATACTGTACTTCAGATGGTGTGTTCCTAGATATACCCGAGAAGGTTGCACATGAGGTACAGGATATATTGGACACCCCTCAAAGGTTAATGTTACACTCTCCTGTTATAGAACAAAGTCCATCTCAAGTAAAGGGGATGTTGCTGGAAATACCAGGTTCCCTATGGACCAGAGATGGACAGGACACTGGACTGATGGTAAACGTAGCCCCTGTCATGGTCAATCTAAAAAGTGGTAGGATAGCTCCAAAAATCCCACAGTATCCATTAAAACCAGAGGTGGAACTAGGGGTATATCCTGTTATTGAGAGGCTGATACAACAAGGGATTTTAATCCGTACAGCCAGTACAGCAAATAGTCCCATCTTCCCTGTGAAGAATAGTGGGGGGAGGGGCTATAGATTAGTCCAGGACTTAAGGGGAATTAACAAAGTTGTTGAGAGCCAATTCCCCGTAGTGCCAAATCCAGCTGTCATCCTCATGCAGATTCCACCGTCTGCCAGTCATTTTACTGTCATTGATCTATGTTCTGCTTTCTTCTCAGTCCCTCTTCACCCTGACTGCAAATACCTTTTTGCATTCTCCTACAGGGGAGTGCAATATACATGGACCAGACTACCCCAGGGGTTCATTGACAGCCCCAGTATTTTCTCCCAAGCCTTACATGACTGTTTGCAATCCTTTCAACCCCACAATGGGTCTGTTCTAATTCAATATGTGGACAATTTGTTGTTGTGCTCTGATTCTTTTATGTCATGTTTGCATGATACTAAATTGTTGTTGCTTCATCTTTCACAAACAGGGCACAAGGTGGCAAAGGATAAATTACAGCCATGTCAGACTAAGGTTAAATACTTAGGACATTGCCTCACTAAGGGGCTAAGACACCTGACAACCGACAGAATTGAGGCCATACAACACATGACTATGCCGCAGAGGCAGAAGCAGATTCGTACTTTCTTGGGGATGTGTGGATACTGTAGATCCTGGATCCCAGGTTTTTCTATTCTGGCATTACCATTGCAGGATCTAGTCTCTTCCTCAAAACCAGAACGTGTTGTACACACAGAAGAGTCAGAGCAAGCGTTCTTTAATCTTAAAGATAGTCTGACTAGAGCACCTGCATTGGGAATACCCGATTATGAAAAGCCTTTTGAGCTATTTTGTACAGAAGCTGATGGCTGTGCAGCAGGTGTCCTCGCACAGAAACATGGTGATGCTAGCAGACCGGTAGCATACTACAGTGCACAATTAGACAATGTGGCAAGATCACTCCCAACATGTCTCAGAAGTGTAGCAGCAACAGCCCTTCTAGTAAGTAAGAGCGAGGATGTAGTATTAGGACATAATTCAACCATCTATACACCCCATGCTGTATCAGCTCTGTTAAATTCAGCCCAAACCAGACATGTTTCTTCAGCTAGATTCACAAAATGGGAACTAGCCCTGATGGCACCCTCAAACATCACCATCAAACGATGTAACACCTTAAATCCAGCTACATACCTTCCGTATGTGTCTCAAGAGACACAAAGGGTGGGAGGTGAGGAGACCCTGGTTGATAATGAGTTAGGCAAGAATACTGACACGCATGACTGTATGGAACACCTGAATCAGACCTTTACTGCAAGGCCCGACATACGTGACACCCCCTTAGAAAATGTAGATTTTACGTTCTATACAGACGGAAGTTGCCATAGACAGACAGAGACAGGAGAGCTATGTACTGGTTACGCTGTTGTAGACGATCAGGATGTGGTAGAAGCTGAACCCCTTGGCCCACCTCACTCAGCCCAGGTGGCGGAACTAGTAGCACTAAGGAGAGCATGTGAATTGGCAGAGGGTAAATCAGCCAATATATATACTGACTCTAGGTACGCCTTCAGGGTAGTGCATGATTTTGGGGCCCTTTGGCGTCTTAGAAACTTTACGACAGCAGCAGGTACACCAGTGGCACACTCACAACACATAAAAGGACTTCTGACAGCGATACAGTTACCCAGAACAGTAGCCGTCATAAAGTGCAAAGCCCATACCTTTGAAGAAGACCCAGTGTCACTGGGCAACAACAGGGCAGACGAAGCGGCTAAATGGGCAGCAGGGCAACCTATGACTGTATCGACCGAGACTATGATGGTTTTTCAGACATTAGACATGCTGAAATTAATTGAAATGCAAGATTTGTGTTCCCTGCAGGAAAAGGCGGTCTGGAAGGCGAAGGGATGTGGTCAAGAGTCCTCAGGACTCTGGAGGGATGGACAAGGTAAGCCTGTAGCTCCCCAAACATACTATCCAAGCCTGGCTGAAGCAGCACACGGCCTGACTCACCTGGGTAAAGAAGGTATGTGCAAACTGGTGAGAGCATACTGGTGTGCTCCCGGATTTTCCTCTCAAGCTGGTAAGAAAGCAATGTCATGTCTTACTTGTTTGAGGAAAAATGTTGGGAAAACTATTCCAACTGAGCCATCCCACATCCCTCCTACAGACGGACCTTTTCAGGTAATACAAGTTGACTATATCCAATTACCACCGTGCAGGAATCTAAAGTATGTGTTAGTATGTATTGATGTGTTTTCCGGTTGGGTAGAAGCATATCCGGCAGCCACTAATACTGCTGTGGTCACTGCAAAGAAAATTGTACAAGACTTTGTGTGTAGGTTCGGTATCCCTAGAATCATTGAAAGTGATAGGGGTACCCATTTTACTGGTGATATCTTCCAAAATATGTGTAAACTCATGGGAATCAGTAGCAAACTTCACATCTCTTACCGACCACAAGCCAGTGGTAAGGTGGAGAGAGTAAACGGTACTATCAAGAACAAACTGGGTAAGATAATGGCTGAAACTGGGTTGGCATGGCCTGAGGCTTTGCCGTTGGTCCTCCATAGCATTCGAACCACTCCTAGACCTCCTCTTAATCTGTCCCCCTTTGAGATACTGTTCGGACGACAACCTCATTTGATCGTGAGTCCACAAGACGACTTAAAGTGTAATAATGAAGTGACTGTACAATATCTTATAAGAATGAGTAGACAGCTGAAACAACAACAAAAACTAAAAATGCTGTCACCTGGTATGCCAGAGACGAACTGTCATGATGTTGAACCTGGAGACTATGTTATGATCCGCAATTTCTTACGTTCAGGTTGTTTAACAGACCGTTGGGAAGGCCCGTACCAAGTGCTGCTGACCAGTACTACATCACTGAAGGTTGCAGAGAGAGACACTTGGGTCCATTCCACCCACTGCAGGAGAGTCCATAATCCGTAGAAAGTGCAAGACAAAACTCAGACCGACGACATAGAACTGTCACTTGTGAGCCTGTTCCGGGAGACCTAAAGCCTGCAGTTGAGACACCTGAACCAGAGACGTTGCCTCAGAACTATCTTTCCAGCGATGGAGTGGCGGTTTTTGTTTTTCTTTTGTTCCAGGATTTTCCTTGTTTTTACTTTTTCTAGGACATTCTATTTTTGTGAAGGAGGATGGAGGATGGAGGAGAGTTCTGGGAGTGATACGGATGAAATGGAGGCCAAAGAAAAGTTAATAGGATACTCTGAACAGCCCATTATCAAACTTGGTCCAGGGGTTATGAAAAGGTCTGCTAGCTCGGGAACTCGGAGGCAGTGTGAGGGGCTATTGTCTGATGAGTATTGTATCTGCAAGTTCTGCGACTCCCTAGTTGAAGAGAGATGCATCCAACGATGCCAGTCCCCCAGTACTCTGAATATAGGCGGGCATCCTTTGGAGGATTATCACTCCCTGGTGGGTAAGGTGCTAAACCAAACCGAGTATTGGGTGTGCTCTCACGTGCCTCAAGGGCAGCATAACATAGGACTAGTGCCATTCCCCCTAAACATATCCGAAGTACTCGAATTGAGGGGTGGGAGGCCCATAGAAGGGAGGTACAATAACACTAGGTCCCCTAGTCTGACCCTTCGACAATACTCCATAGGCAGATCTTTGCTGTGCCTAAACATATCTCATGCAAAGCGCCTGGAGAATTGGGAGGCTGACCTATCAGATCAGACAATGGCTCGCCACACTCATTTTAGAGGAAGACTCACAAGGTCACTACTAGGCAGGAATGTTGATGGAAGTCACAAGTTAGGGCGTATAACTAAACATAAGAAGGTATCCATTGGAAAAGTCTCTACAGATAAATGTGAAAATGTCATTAATGCCGACACGTGTCTAGAGCAGATGGAGACACTAGGCATGGGTAGTTTTATCAAAACTCTGTGTGATATAATTCATGGGCATACTGTTCCTTATGTTCTCCCTGAGGATGTGTATTTTGTTTGTGGGAGAAAAGCTTATTCCTGGGTGACTCCGAGTTCCAAGGGCTTGTGTTTCCTAGCTAAACTGGTTCCTGAAATCATGACTATTACTCATGAAGAAATGGTTGATATTCACAAGACTACATCACCACCATACATACACACACAGTATGAACACCGTGGCAAGAGAAATATGATTCCTGGTGAGGAACCCATAGCTACAAAATTGATTAGTGAAACTGCTGGTTTCCAAGTTATGGTTGCTCTAGATCTCACCAGGACCGCTCGGGGAACATTAAACTTTAAATATATCCAAGACCTAGCCAAATTAATAGATAATATCACCGAGATGTATGATGACACTTTCAGGTATACTGGAAGGGAGCTACAAGCGTACAAGAAAGAGTTGGTGCAACATAGACTGGTACTAAATTATCTCACCTCTATTACTGGTGGGTACTGTGTGACACTGGCCACCCAGTTCGGTGTCAAATGTTGCACGTACATTACATACTAATAATACGGATGACCCTAAAGAGGTTATAGACCGGAAGATGGATGAAATTTTGCAGCTAAAATGGGAATTTCGAAAGAGCCATAATTCTTCGTTATATGAGGTCGGGGAAAAGGTGGCGGGTTGGTTCTCATGGTTGAACCCAGCAAAATGGTTCTCCGGTCTGGGGGAGTGGGTACAGGAAATGATTTCGAGTGTAGGTAAGCTCCTTCTCCTTATACTGGGTGTCATCTTAGCAATTGGTTTAGTTGTCAAATGTGTTCCTACTGTGTTGAAGTGTGGAAAATGGTCTCATAGGAGTAACACTGAGAAAGAGACTGAAAGGGTGGTACCAGATACCGAGATCATGGTCTGTGAAGAAGTATTGTATAATCCTGAGCTTGAAACGGTGATTGGGTGATAGTTTATTACACTATCAAAGGATGGAGCTGTCAAAGTCAGCAAATTGGATAAAGTCATTTCAATTAAAGTCTAGCAAACTTTGAGGGATAGGTCATGTCAAACTAATCTAATTAGTTTCTACGAGGAAGTTAGTGGGAACTTAGACCAGGGCAGGACAGTAGATGTGGTCTACTTAGATTTTGCAAAGGCCTTTGATACAGTGCCACACAAGAGGTTGGTTTACAAAATAAGGGAACTGGGTCTAGAAATCAAAATTTGTACTTGGATCGAAAACTGGTTAGAGAATAGGGAACAGAGAGTTGTGATAAATGGAACATTTTCTAATTGGTCAAAGGTCTTAAGTGGAGTTCCTCAAGGTTCCGTGCTGGGACCACTCCTTTTTAATATATTTATTAATGACCTTGGTGATGGTTTAGAGAGTAAAGTTTCTATTTTTGCAGATGACACTAAACTCTGTAAGGTAATAAAATCAGAGCAAGATGTAGCTTCTCTACAGAGGGACTTAAATAAACTGGAGGATTGGGCGGCTAAATGGAATATGAGGTTTAACACAGATAAATGTAAGGTTATGCATTCAGGGATCAAAAACAAGAACGCAATCTATAAATTAAATGGAATTAATTTGGGAGAATCTATAATAGAAAAGGATTTGGGAGTGCTCGTAGACAGTAGACTTAGCAATAGTGCTCAATGTCAAGCAGCAGCTGCAAGGGCAAACAAAGTATTGGCATGCATAAAAAGGGGCATAGATGCAAGGGAAGACAGTGTAATTTTGCCACTGTATAAATCATTGGTAAGACCTCATCTTGAATATGCAGTACAGTTCTGGGCACCACTCTATAAAAAAGATAATTTGGAACTAGAAAGGGTTCAGAGAAGGGCGACAAAATTGATAAAGGGTATGGAGTCATTAAGTTATGAGGAAAGGTTAGCCAGTTTAGGCATGTTTACTTTAGAAAAGAGGCGTCTAAGGGGAGATATGATTACTATGTACAAATACATTAGGGGTCAATACAGAGAGCTTTCATGGGAACTTTTTACCCCAAGGACCATACACAGGACACGTGGTCATCCCCTAAGGTTAGAGGAGAGAAAATTTCACAACCAGCAGAGGAAGGGGTTCTTTACAGTAAGGGCAGTCAAGATATGGAATTCATTGCCAGGGAAGGTTGTGATGGCAGATTCAATAGATATGTTTAAGAAAGGGTTAGACAAATTTTTAGCGGAAAGGTGTATCCAGGGATACGACCGTTAATTTAAAATAAAGGATAGTAGTGGATATAGGGTAAAAATTGGATTGCAATATGGAGTCTGGGGGATTTTCAAAATTGAAACAGATGGGCGGTTGCCTACTCCGGATTAATTTCAAATATAAGTGCAGGATCGCAGGAGATCCAAAATAGGTTGAACTTGATGGACTGGTGTCTTTTTTCAACCTCATCAACTATGTTACTATGTAAACTTTGTTGTCTTTGTCTGAAAAGATGCATATGGTACGCTATGGCGTACCAGGGCACGCTACGGCGTGAAAAGGCGTGCGCATCCACTACACGTGGCAGCAACAGTAATCGGTCTTTTACCATGGCCGGATTAAGGGGGGGCACAGGGGGCACGTGCCCCGGGCCCCCCTCTCTCTGAGGGCCCCCCGCCGCCAGCTGGTCGGATCACCTGTCAATTGGTGATCCGATTCTTTTGCGGCTGTGGGGCCCCCTGGCGCAGGCGCACACCCCCCCCTCCCCCCTCACAAAATGTGACAGCTTGCTTAATGTACAGCAGCACCGCGGCTGCTGTACATTCTAGGAGGCTGTAACGGAGCTGCTGCGCATGTGCAGCCGCAGCAGCTCCTAATCCCGGGACAGCTTCCTAGACCAGAGAGCCGGCGGTGCCCCAGGGGCTGATCAAAGCGGCAATGAAGAGTGTCCAGCTAAACCTGCCAGCCAGAGGCCTGACCAAAAGTGACTGAACACGGGGGGAGGGTCTGTGGGTGACAGGAGAGGGACTGGGTGTCTGTGGGTGACAGGAGAGGGACTGGGTGTCTGTGGGTGACAGAAGAGGGACTGGGTGTCTGTGGGTGTCAGAAGAGGTACTGGGTGTCTGTGGGTGTCAGAAGAGGTACTGGGTGTCTGTGGGTGTCAGAAGAGGTACTGGGTGTCTGTGGGTGACAGGAGAGGGACTGGGTGTCTGTGGGTGACAGGAGAGGGACTGGCTGTTTGTAGGTGACAGGAGTGGTTATGGGTGTCTGTGGGTGACAGGAGAGGGACTGGGTGTCTGTGGGTGACAGGAGAGGGACTGGGTGTCTGTGGGTGACAGGAGAGGGACTGGGTGTCTGTGGGTGACAGGAGAGGGACTGGGTATCTGTGGGTGACAGGAGAGGGACTGGGTATCTGTGGGTGACAGGAGAGGGACTGGGTGTCTGTGGGTGACAAGAGTGGGACTGGGTGTCTGTGGGTGACAGGAGTGGGTCTGGGTGTCTGTGGGTGACAGGAGTGGGTCTGGCTGTTTGTAGGTGACAGGAGTGGGTCTGGCAGTTTGTAGGTGACAGCAGTGGGACTGGCTGTTTGAAGGTGACAGGAGTGGGTCTGGCAGTTTGTAGGTGACAGCAGTGGGACTGGCTGTTTGTAGGTGACAGGAGTGGGCCTGAGTGTGACTGGGTGTCAGGAGTGGGTCTGGGTCATAATCATCTAATCATATATATATATATATATATATATATATATATATATATATATATAGTCAAAACTGATGTCATTTTATCAGTGTTTCTTTTTTTTTAATGTGCAGTATCAATGCTAGTTTATTAAACAGTATTAGATTGGGACGGGGAGCTGGGTGGCATATGCCCGCTGGGCCGGACAGAAAAAAAAGACTATTTTGGGCCGGTCCCAGCACTGGCCCAAGTCTCTATTACTTGGTGGCTGGCCCCTCCTCCGAGACCAGCCACCTTTTATCATTGGCCGCGGATCCTTACGATCCGTTCCCCCCTTTCCCTATGTGTCTCCTGCTATTGGTGTCACATGGGACGTGCACCACAGGACAGGTGGGGGTAGTATGTTAATATAATGTGTGTGTGAGGGGGTAGCATGTTAATAAAATGTGTGAGAGAGGCGGGGTTCTTAATATAATGTGGGAGGTAGGTTATTAATTTAATGGTGGATTGCAGGTGGATGCTAATTATTTAATGGGTGCTATTTTATTGTGGGGTGATGGTGGGACAATTTCATTTAATAGTGGGGTCTATCAATTTAAGATGAGGTGATTAGACCTTAAAATTTAATGCTAGGGTGGTTTGGAAGTTCATAAAGGAATGTGGGGCTGTTTTGGAGAAAATTAGGTCTTTTTATTAAATGTGAATATGAATTATTTAATGCCGTGGATGTGGGAAATGATTATATTTTTTAAACGCCATATAATTTATTGCTGGGACTGTTTGGAGGGAGGAAAATATGTTTATATATTAAAAGGGAATACCATTGTTTTAATGCTAGGGCTGGTTGGAATTTTCTAAAATTTCATGTATTTTTTTTTCCATATAGGGCCTCCAACATTCCAGAATTCAGACAAGCAGCAACTGAGCTAAAGACACCAGCAGCCACAGGTGGGGTCAGTGATAAGAACAGGTAAGAGAGCAGGACAGTCTGCCAACTGTCCTGAATCTGGTCGGGCAGTCCTGAATTTGGGTGACTGTCTCGCGTAGTCAGGATTGGGTCTGACTATAAGGACAGTTGGGAGGTATGTCCTCCTTCACACTGTACTGCATGTGAAGGCAGAGTTGTGTGCACCTAATAGTAGTGCACACTGTATTGTCTGTGCATTTGTATAAAATGATAACCATGTTACATCATAGGGGCCCCCCTGTCTAAAGTGCCCCGGGCCCCCCAGATCCTTAATCCAGCTCTGTCTTTTACCACACATTCGCACAAACACGCATACTTATAAAATAGTACACATTAATGGTAGTTGCAACACATAGTCAGTTATGTCGAAATATAGTTGTATTTATATGTTATATCAGAGTTACATGCATATTAGTGAAATACACGGAATGGGTTGAAGGAATAACATCATGAGTGGTATCATAATAAACCTTGTCACATATCCTACTGTTTGGTTCATTCTGCGAGGGAATCGCAGAATGCATACACAAGTTATGAATGATAGGGAATTATGAACTACTTAAGACTAAGGAATCTTGGCGGGAAGAGCAGAGCATACCCCCTGCTGAAATGACCCCCTCCTTTGGATTCCCTTGTATGAACTGGCCAATGATGAAGACCCCTTGGACCTTCCTGAGACCTGGACCAATAGATGCAAGCTATTCCATCTTCATTGTATTACTGTATGTGATTGTGTATATAAGCAGCAGCTTGTGATCCAGAGGGCAGACATCTTGTCCCCAGACTTCAGGATTGAATGACTGCACTGGATCCAGAGCGCCTGCGATAAGTAACGGCTGTATTTACTATTACTTCGCTTGAGCATATTATTCTACTTATTGCGAATAAATCTTTGTGCTTTGGAAACACAAATCGAGGTTCGACAATCGTTATTGGTTAGCGACAATACGCACATAACAGGCTGGAGGAATTACGCTGGTACAAACAGGTAAACTCCGGTACTACCAGTTCAGTAATACTCAACAGAATTGTGGAGAGCCAGGATATCGAGGAGCTGATATTTCTGTTGTCCATAGTGATATTTCTGTGCTAGGAGGTGTGTGGGCGTAGCCTGTGAAACCGTCCACGGATAAAAAAAATCTCTAGTAACTTCTGTTTGAAAGGAGAACAGGTAAAAAGTCTTTTTGCGTAGCGTTGAGAAATAGGTTGTTTTCACAATGGGTGCGACGCAAACGCTAGAGATGGTTGATGTTGTGGTGCTTAAGGAAGGACCGGTTGGTTCGGCAAAGTATGTTAGGTATAATAAATACGGTGTGTATGCTACGGCATACTGCGACAAATGGGTCAAGATGACCCGGGAGTGTGTGAAACCTTTCCCAAACATAGGTAGTCTTGATTCAGAGCTGTTAAATAATGTTAGAGATAAAGTGTGGTTGATTAAACCAACAAAACGAGAATTGAACATGATGACTGTTTATAATTGTGGCAAATGGAAGGTAGCACAGCGGAAGTAAGTGTGGCGAAAAGCACGCGCACAGCGGAAGTAAGCGTACCGGAAACAAGCATTCCGGAAGTGTGCGTTGCAAAGCGTGGCGAACTGAGCGCAAACACACCCCCGATAAATTCGGTCGGGGCGGATAGTACAGCCAATACCAAAAATGTGAAAACTGTAACTAGTAACCTGTATGTTGTTTTAAGTAATGTTAAAAGTAATGTTTCAGGACAAGGAAAGGGAACGGTTCCACCAGAAGGGGCAGCGGCTGAAAGTGGTGAGAATAATGTAAAGGTTATCACAGGGGGAGACATCCATTGTACTGCAGCAGCAATTTCAGCAACTAGTTATAGTGAGTTGGTAGGCTTACATCCTGTCTGCACTACAACAGTTCCCAATGGGAAAGCGGACAGAGATGGTAATGTTCCTTTAAAACATGTAGCAAAGCATGATCCATGCACTAGGTCTGAAACATTTTCAATTTTGTCTGATTTCCCTGATCCTAGGAAAGACTTGACCAAATGTCAGCAGTTTATTAGATATTATGGTAATGTGTACAAGCCAACTAATAACGATTGGCGAGTATTATTGAAGACCTGTCTTCCTCTCAATACTGATATACAAAAGTTCATTTAGGATTGTATGTTGGAGGAGGATGAATCCTTAACCGAGGATGATAATCAGGACAATATTAGACAAATAGTCACACGGTTGGCCATATATTTTCCAGTGATAGTGGACTGGAGTAAAGTTTTTACTATCAGGCAAGAGGATAGTGAAAATGCAACAGACTATTTTTGCAGGGCTCTGATAGAGATGGTCAAATATACTTGGGTATCAGACATAAAAGATAATGTATATTACAGAGAGGTTGCTGTTAAAGTTCTAATGGATGGCCTCAGGGAAAACTTGAAAAGAAGGGTGCAAACTTCATTACCAAACTGGAGAGGAATCACTGTAAGTGCTCTCAGGGAGTCAGTTATAGGACATGATAAAAGTATAAATGAACAGAAAGAGACACTAAGTGATAGGGTAATGATGGTAAGTATCCCAGCACTAGAGGGACTGCACACACGACCACCAGCATACAACCCACATAACAGGAAACCCAGAATAGTGAGATGTTACAATTGCAGAGAAGAAGGACACATTAGGAGAGATTGTAAAAAGGAAGAGAAACAACATGAGTTGAGGAAGTGTTTTCAATGCAATAAAATAGGACACCTAGCAAAACATTGTGCAGACATGACAGGGACGTGCTTCTACTGCCGTAAGAAGGGATACATGAGTAGGAACTGTGTAGAGAGAAGAATGGATACCTGGGTTGGAAATCACATAGACATCCACAAAGGAGGCGTACACTTCTCTCAGAGGTTCCCCTACAATTGATTGCACACTCTGTAACAACTAATATTCTGGGGGAGAAATATAGCCGACTCTAGAGTTAATCTGTGGTAAGTATTAAGGTGCAAAATGTAGAAAGAAACTTATTTATAAGGTAATCTTTGTTGATTTTGTTTGTTTGTCTTATGTTGTCACATGTTTGCTTTCCTAAATCGCTAGCCGATGGAAAAGAATGGAAATGTTTGTTTTGTTTGCTGTTTTAACATAACTATCTTGTTTTTCTTCTCACAGAAAAGGGTACACAGAAGATATATAAACTTAGTGTTTAACAGGGGTGAGATAGAGAAATAGAAGAATTACTCTTGAAAGACTAATTAACAATAGACAAATGGAACACTCTTTGTTTTAGGCTGCAGTGTCTCATGATAATTTGTTTGGCTGAGAATCATTATCCAACAATGAAGTATATACATACTTTGCTCCAAAATATCGTTTATGTATCTCAGATGAGTCATCAACAGTTAATTTTTACATTTCTCTATTATAAGTTAGGAAAGTCCGTTGAAAAGGTATGTAGTCAATGAGATACCGAGTTCTTAATGAACAAATGACGGACGACACTGGATTGCACGGTTAAGACCCCCTAGTCATTCTTGGGAGGGATCATAGTTAAATGAATACAGCCATTTCCCCATAGAGTCAGAGTCCAATCCAGCTGTCATTTTGTTGTAAAAATATCCCTTTCTGCATGTATGTTTGTATTCAAATCTTTGTATT
Source organism: Mixophyes fleayi (assembly GCF_038048845.1). Taxonomy (NCBI): domain Eukaryota; kingdom Metazoa; phylum Chordata; class Amphibia; order Anura; family Limnodynastidae; genus Mixophyes; species Mixophyes fleayi. The sequence continues at coordinate 77,075,735 of NC_134409.1, forward strand.
CCCATCATTCAGTGCTTTCTTATTTCTCATTCTTTACACAAACGCTAGTCTCTCTCTCTCTCTCTCTCTCTCTCTGCTCTGGTGTAGATAAAATCAGACACAGTCTCAACAATGGGGCAAAGACATATTTTTATTTTTTTACATAAGACAAGTTCAGAGATACACACACTAGATTAACATGAGTTACAGAAACAGTCAGGGGTTTTGTTTTCATGGGTATAGAAACTGCTGATTTTAAGCAGAAAGGTTCAGTTGTGGAAATACGATTCATGTTCTATAGATTGCATATCTGTGTTGTTTTTTTTTGTTTTATGATTCGTGCCTCCTGTTCAAAAATGTCCCTTTATATGGATGCACAAAGGGTGGATAGGAGATTGCTGGAGGTTAGGCATACAGATATGCATCTCTGTATAGAACATTGGAGTAGGATTTTTACCACAAGATACGACATAATGTGAAATCCTAGAAAATGTAGAATTTTCATGTTTTATATTTTTTCCCTGTTAGACAGGCATGTACTGGATACTGTTATATTTGAAGAAAGTGTTATAGAAATAGACCCCTTTGCCTTTCCCACTTAGTCAAGTAGCTGAATGTGAGGTACTGAGAATGACATGTGAGTTGGCAGAGGGAAAATCGATTGATATACATTGGTCTTCAGCATTTTTCTAGTCTAGGGGGCGATGTTGAGGTGACTGAGAAATCGCTTTATAGCAATACCAGCACATGATTAGAACACTACATAGAGGACTTTATACAGTGACACAGTTACCAACTGAAGTAGCTGCTAGTAAAGTCCACACTTACACACACGACCATACATGGCTGTCACACCAGGGCGAACATAGCTGTCAAATAGACAGCAGGGTTTTATGTGACAGTTAACAAATCTATGTTTTGTTTTGTTTTTCGTTGTATTGTTTTAGTTTTAAAATGTGAACACACACACACACACATGCACACATACACATATTGGGTAATATATGAAGATTTGTGTTACCTGAGGAATAAACTGTCTGGAAGGTGAAGAGATGTGGTGAGGATTCTGGCGGACTCTGGAAAGATGGACAAGGTAGACCAATAGAGCCATCCCATATCCCTCCTGCTGATGGGTTTTCCTCCAGGTAAAACAAACCCACGTCATCCAATTACCACCATGCAGGATCCTCAAGTATACAGTGGTGTACTAATGAAATATGTCTGGGTAAAGGTGTATTGAAATGTGTCTAATGTATTACTGTGTCATACTCAAAGCTTTTGTTATTCAATGTGATAGTCCTAGAGTTATAATAGATGATAGGGGTATTCATGTTATTTAATAACAGATGTATAATGTATGAGTAGTGGTAACAAATCACATACTGTCACTCACCGCACTGTGAGTGCCATTTCCCGTGTGTTCAGGAACCATGGCCGTCCGCCATCCTGAGGGTCTGCGCATGTGCAGCCCTTATCAAACCTTCAGTACCTGTTGCTTTTAATTGATTGGATGATCAGGCAACCCTCCCTATTTAAACCACCTGTGATCATTACCTGGTTGCCTGATCTTGGAGTCTCATTCACCATGAGCCTCTGAAGGTGTTCCTGTGTTCCTCGTGTATTCAGCTCCTGCTGATTCCTGTTTACTGCTATTGTGGTTTCCAGACCACTTCAACTCTCCTGTGTTCATCATGCCTTCTCTCCGCTGCCTCCACCACTACTACTGGATACCAGACAGCCTCAACTCTCCCGTGTTCTTCATGTTTCCAGTTCCACTTACTACTGCTTCCTGAGTATTGCTTCGTTGATTCTGGATTACCTGCCAAGCGCTGCACCAACCTGATTACCGCTTCCACCCTCCAGTGGTCTCTCCTCCTGCCGGCCTTCAGCCGTTCAGTTATCCCTGCACGTCTCTCTGACAGCCTGCTCTCCTGAACCGCGGTATGCATACTTTCCATTGACTTTGCTTTTGTATTGCATATCCATCTGGACTGAGTTGTGTTCTCCTCCAGAGCCTCCTATCCACTGAAGCTATTGTTACCATTGACTTTGTTTCCTATTGCCTGGATAGCTATTGTGACTTTGTATACTTCAAGCAGTGCTTGTCAGTTATCGTTGTATTGTGGATATCATCGTGGGATCCAGTTCTGTGTGCCCCGTGTATACTCTGCTTTACATTCATCTCCTCGTGCCCCTCCTCACATATATATAGCAGTGGTACAACTTGCTGACACAGACCACTGACTCCTGTTCCCTGTGACACCAGTTTCAAGTATCCTCTCACATAAGCAGTGGTACAACTTGCTATACGCAGACCACTGACTTCCCCGTTACCTACTTTCACCTGGATTCCATTCCTTCACTATAGACAGCGGTACAACTTGCTATACGCAGACCGCTGACTCTCACTACCTCCTCGCTACTCCTGGACATTCCTCCTCACTATAGCAGTGGTACAACTTGCTATACGCAGACCACTGACTTTCCTCACGTTTCCTTGTCCATCTGGTTCCTCGTGTACATTCATCTACTCATTACCAGTTGCTGCTAGTCATAGACTTTCCTCGAGCATTCTCTCACCATCTGCTGTTTCTCCTGTTCCGTTGTCACCCTGCTACCAGAGAACCATTGTACAACTATATTACTCTGGTAAGTCCATCATCTGGTGATATCCTGGGCAAAGACTCTTAGTGCCCGTGACACATACTTTCAATTAGCCATAAACCAGTGTGAACATAAAGTAGTGGTACTCGGTAGAACGAATTGAATAGAATAAGAGTTGGAACTTGATTGAAGTGACTGATAGCTTCGGCCACTAGTCCTTTCCCGCTACCAAAAGATCACTCCTGAGCAGACTCGTAACCTGTCAGTTTTTTTAAATGTTTTTGACCCCTCGTGAGATGAGATTGTAACTGGGAGGCTAGGTTAGACCTTGAGAGAAGGTAAATAGTGAGACAGCAACCAAGCATCCAAAACACTGTTTCCTGAAAGGTCACACTAACTGTCAGGATGTTGGATTGGGAGAGTAAGTTGTGGAGCAGAAATTTCTTAGGCTCCGGTTATTTGACAGACAGGTACCAGGTGTAGGCTACCAGCATCACGGCTTCAAGGGTAGCAGAGACACACTGGTGCCCATTCCACCCACTGCAGAGGGGCCAACACTCAGAGAAGGGTCCAAGGGCACTCATGAGTCTGTTCTGGAAGGCCTCGAATGCAGTTAGTAGCACCTGAGCCAAAGGCTAAGACTGTTGTCCAGCAAGTTGTAGTTTTTCCTGTTTTGTGTTCTCTCATTTCATTCTCTTCTCAGGACGGGTAATTCTTTTGATTATTAGCAGGTGACAGAGACTGGTTCAGGTAATGATTAGGAGGTATTGGGGAGGAAGGAGAAGTTAGTAGCATAATCGGTCCAGCCAATTACTCTATTCAATTCAGGGGTAACGGAAAATTTGGAAACCTCGGAGCTTGGAGAAAGTGCGAGGGGCTATTGTCTGAGTAGCATTACGTCCGTAAGTACGGCGACCCCATGGCTAGAAAAGAGATACACCCAGCGATGCCAGTCCAGTAATATTCAGACTTGAGCAGGCATCCTTGAGAATGATTATCATTCTTGGGAGGGTAAGGTTTTAGACCAAACAAAGTGCTGGGCATGCTCACACGTGCCTCAGTGATTATATCAAGTAGGATTAGTTCTCTTTCCACTAAATATTCTTGAGGTACCCAAACTATGGGTGGGAGGTCACTAGGGGAAAAAGTACGACACCTAGGTCCCTTAGTCTGAAGTCTCCCAATGCTTTGCAAGCCGATCACTGTTAAATCTGAGTATTGGGAGACTGGGAAGAACGAACAGACAATAGCCCGCCCACAAGTGTTGATGAAAAGAACTGATGACATTATTAGAAGTGTGTATATTAACGCAAGCTAAAGGAGATTGCATATGACATTATTGATAGACATAGGATGATGCCATTGATGAACATGAAGTGTTTAAATGTATTCTGAGCTTAAAGACATGCGTTGGACAGAAGAACCTGTTAAACTTGAAGAACTGTAGTAGAGAATTCTGTATAGCTGATACATGTTCTGTACCTTTTCAGAATAATGTATTAAGTGTTTTATTGCATCCTTGAAGGGCATACAAAAGGTTATCTCTAAGCTCCAGAAGTGTACGGTTTATAGTAAAAGAAGAAGTCGTTTAGAGGATTAAGACTTTCTCTTATGATAACTTGTTTAGATCTACAAACAGTGTGGTCATACACCAAGGGGGACTTGTATTACATAACAATGAAACGTGGTACTGAGATCCTGCAAATAACCTCTTTAAGGTGATAGTTTATTGTACTATCAAAGGGTGGACTGTCAAAGTCGTATAATTGGATGAACGAAAGTATATTGGTTTAATATTGGTTTGCCATGCGATTGCGAAGCGTACGCCATGTAACACGTGGCGTTATGCAATCGCACGGTAAAATGCGTACGCTCACACTCGCATTACAACATTTAGTTATTTATATAATTCATATTCATATTGGTTTCGTTACACTGTAATTTATGAGCAGATAATATTTGGTTTATTATTAGTATACATATATATATATATATATATATATATATATATATAATATGATTATATGTACATTTTAGTGTTAATAAAGGTTTAGGTTATAGGAAAGGTGTCATGCCTGATATCATATTGATCCCCTAATCATCAGCAGCTGTCCGGTACAGTCGGCGAAGAGATCGCACATTGCATACTTTAGTTATTGATATTAGGGAATAAATCCTTTGTATGATGCTGGCTATGAAAGGAGCAGACCCCCTGGAGAGATGACCCCCACCTTTGGATTCCTTAGATTGAATCAACCTATGATCTGTTTACCCTGGATCCACCCAACGTCTGGACCTATAGAAACAATCTACGTCATCTCTATTGTTCAAGTGTAACACTGTACTGTATATAATCATCGCTGCACACCCCCTGGCTCTCAGTCAACTCTGACACAGTATTCTAACAGATATACTGTCCACCGGGTCCCGTGGGTGCGTAGCGTGCGCATGCGATAGCATTGGTATGTACTTATCTTTTGGTATTGGCTGTACTGTACTTTATTACAATATAATAATGTATTGAATTGTTGACTATTTACATCGGCTAAAATAAATAACTTTGTGCTTTGGAAACACATACAATTGAATGGGCAATGTTTATTTGAAAACGATAAAATTACTTTAATAGTATAAACATTTATCAGAGATTTCAGGATATTTCAATTGGGTGTATCGCCTAATGTAGCAAACTGTTTGCTAAGAAATATGTGTGGCCGAACTGTAATTAAACTGCTATAGAAATGGGCCTTGCCCTCACATTTAACATGGAAAGAATGCAATAGTAGCCTACAGTATGCTAAGTTCTTTTACCTTATCCATGTTCAACACACTAATAACTAGCTCATTGCATTGATGGACACATGGGTCCAAATGTATACACTTATTTTGGCCCATACCTCCCAAATTGCATTTGGAGTACACACTTAAGTGTGTTGCTGGCTGATTTGTAACCAAATATTAATATTAATTACACAATATAGGGTTTGCAACTGAGTGATATCCTTCATTTTGGTGTGTTGCTAACCTGTAAACCAATGTTATGGTTTGAAAAGTGACGAGTAGTAGTAGTAGTAGTAGTAGTAGTAGAAGAATGTTGCAATAGTATTTGACGAATATGTCTGTCAAAATGCAGTGGCCAAACTCAATGCTCGTTAAATAGACAAGCCACAATGTTTATTATAATAAGGGGCATGTGTTTTAGACATAGTTAGAAGTTTGTGAAATGGTACCTTATGTAGGGGGTGGATGTGCTTAGATTCTGTATGACCACCTGACTGTGTGCATTGCCTATAAAGACACGACTTATCTTTCAAATAGGAATATGTCTGATGCTGGGCCAAGTAATGTGCAGGCACCAGGGCTGCCAAGTAGGCGTAAAAAAAAATTCATTGAGGAGGAGCTGGAGGTGCTGGTCGAAGAGGTTCTGGCTAGGTTCCACAGTGGCAACCGACAACTAACCGGACGCGAGCGCCAAACGCATTGGCAAGAAATCACACGGCTCATCAATGCAATATCTCCATATGAGCGTACAAAGGTTGAAGTGCAGAAAAGGTACTAATCCGATTTTAAAACAATAGCCCTATTTAAGTTGTCTGACTGTGTCTATTTGTAAAATAATATATATAAATATCGCTATAGATAAATATGGATATTGTGACATAGTAGCATTAGTCACCTGTGAGGTGAAACCACCTTGTGTCTCCAATGCATTTGTTGATCAGGCCCTTTGTTTCCAGAAACTAACAGCATGGCCCTTGGTCACATTGACATAATATGTTTCCCACATTATCTGCGCTTCAAAAGTGCAAAATCTGGATTACTGTATGTGTAGATAAATTGGTGTGATTAGCAAACGTGCAATGTATTTTTGGAAAATTGTGTCATTTGGAGTGGAAGCTACTATGTGAGGCAATAATGTTTGTCTATTCCACAGATGGGCAGTCTATAAAGGACGCCTGAAAGGGAAGCTGGTTGAGATGCACAGGCATGCCCAAGGCACTGGTGGGGGGCCTCCACTACGTACTAATTTAACACCCCTCGAGGAGCGGTCAAGGGCTGCAATAGCCCTGGTGGAGATTGTTAGGGTGGACGACATAGACACTGGCTCTAGTCCACCCCGAACAGGAGAGGCCGCTCCACTAGGTACATGATGAGTTTGCTTACTTAATGTCTGTAAAGCTTTGTATCTGTCTGAGTAAAAGTGTCAACTCTCAGGATGTGTGTGTGAAGGTAAACTTTAATTGCACAATGTGTTTGCCTATCACATAGTAGGAAATGAAATTTACACACTGAAGACAAATGGTCTCAATATGTAGGGCTTATCCAAAAATGTGACACCATAAGTGGCAATGTATGTATTTGGGGACCGACAAGGGCTGCTAGCACATTCAAGGGAAGCTGACACTTTACCAATGCTACATCACGCGTTGTAAGATGTTTTTGCAAATATAATATCGTACCTTACTCTTTGATTCTAATTACTTTATTTTACTTATTATCTCTCTACAGAATGTGAGCAGCAGGCGCCTGCTTCACCAGTGTAGGAGGAAGTTGCCCGTGATGTGGAGGAGGCTCAGCTGGCTCCAGCTGAATATGTAAGGTAGCGGGAACTCACAAACGCAGCCCAAAATCTTATAAACGCCACTGATGCACAGAATGTTCACCTGTCACATATATCGAGCACTGTCCAACACATGGATCAGCAAATCACCAGTCTCACTAACACACTCTCCACTTTCATGATCACACACACCTCTTTAATGATGACACTCACCACCAAAATGGATAATTTAAATACTACAGTGACAAATATTGCAACACTTCTGGGTGATATCTTGCATGCCCACTCCCAACGCACCTCCGGCACAATCCCTTCACCCAGCTCAGATTATTTGTTGGCCAGCCCCCATACCCAGTTGTCTGTTGCCTCCAACCTCCATGTTGAGTCTGACTCCTCCCTCCCTGGTGTGTCTGTTGCGTCCACCCTTCCTGGTGTGTCTGTTGCGTCCAACCTCCCTGGTGTGTCTGTTGCGTCCTCCCTCCCTGACCCCCAACTATGTCGTCTTATGTGTTTAGCCTTTGTCCGTGGCTTTGGCCAATCCCCTGTCGTGCCCACTTCCCCCTCGCCTGTCGTGGCCCCATCCCCATCCCCTGACCCTGCACCTTCACCTCGTCGGACACAATCCGCTTGCCTTGCCCCATTGCCTGGTTCCTCTGACTCCTCCACATCACGGGTGACAAGAAGTCGGAGTAGTGAAGCCTCCCTTGCAACCCCCTTCAAAAAGGCTCGGAAAAAATAATTGGTATTGTTTTAACCAAAAATTATGATTTAATATATGCCATAAATATGTTTAGTTTTTGTTTTGAATAAAAAAAATTCTACTACTGAAATAATGTGTCTTTATTTGGTAAGGCATATTCCATTATGCTTTTTTAATAACAATACTTGTTATCAACTCTAACCAAAGTATCTTCTCCGAACAGAGGGCCTGATTCATTAACGTATTCTAAAAAATATGTATCTAATGTCAGTGTGCTGACCAAAACCACGGCCCTGATTGAGTAATGAACCTAAATGTCAAGGATACATATTTCTGTATGCTGCTAAAAAGCCTTTTAAAATGCAAGTGGTGCAAATAAGCAATAGCTTTAGGGCCAAAGAAAAATACTGTCTGTATCCTAATGTACCGCACAAATACTTGATAGCTTATTTGTACACTGAAATGTCCAGGTCAGCTAGGTCCTCTCCTACCCCAAAATTAGATCTCCAATCACATTTTTAGTTTACATCCCCCTAAAAACTCACATGCTTTGGCCTTGCTTAGTTACTTTGCCTTACCTTTCCAGAATGATTCAGGGCCATGGTTTGCTGAAGAAGACTTAAACAAGAAGTGTATCAAGGTAAGCTTCTTAATGATTTTTCCACAGTGTTTCTTTATTTTCCTGAGTAAATTATTTCAAACAAAGCGTGCAACTACTACAGTGCCCCTTTAGAGGTAGGCCAAATCATCCTGTAAAGGAAGTATTGCATTTGCAAACTGAAACCTGACACAAAGGAGCCACAAAAGACAGGTGTTAATGTAACCAAATGAGTAAAAAAAAAATTGGACGTTATGCCACAGGACAATTATTGTTAACTACTAATTTGTATAGGTAAGATTCTGTGTAATTTCTAAATATCTAATAAGGGATTTGTATTTAAGAATAGTGCTAATGCACAGTGTGTGGTACACCGGACGTCCTTTAGCATAACACTTGTTTAAATGTAACTTTATTGCACTAAGCACATATAGGTTGGGTCTCACATTTGGATCTTAGCCGCACTTACCCCATCCGCCGCTGTCGTATCACGGCTACCTGGGTCCCTTCTGGTCGTCTGCAACATTCCCGTCCTCCACAGCTCCGTTTGTAAACAAAGACACACTGTTTGTTCAGCTGCATGTGCACAGGCATCTTGGATGCAGTCAGGTGATCCTTCCAGACCAACCAGATTCGGCACCTGTGATCCCATGAAGTGATCAGCCAATTGTTTGGGACAACCTAATCAAACCTGCTGCTGTGATCTGTTCATTGCCTGAACAACACACTTCTCTCCAGAGGATAGTTATTGGTTCCAGTGTTTCTATCCACATTTTCAGACTGCTCATTCCCCTGCTAGATTCGACAATCAGCAAGAACATGAGCAGGAAGATCATCCAGGCTGCTCTGTTCAGATTCAGTCCTGCTCCAGCTAGTCCCGAATCGGGTCAAGAAATACAGACTAACGTGACAGTTTGACACAATATAAGGGTGTATGTAGTGCTGTGTGTCTGACTAATCATCTAAAAATCAAATGAAAAACCTTGAAGTATAGATATGGTTTGCTCAGGCAAAGAAGCACACTCTGTAAGTAGACTCCACCTCACCTAGTGATGGATGTCCAAGAGGTAGTTTGTCCACCAAACGCCTCTATCCTGTAGTGACTTTTCTAAACTCTATGATCTGATCCCCCCAATCCATGATAGTTTAAACCAATCTGGAACCTTAAATACATTATTAAAACAAACTGACCTTAGAGTTTCTTACGTTATGTACACTGTGATTCATTCATTGTTAGAGTGGCCACGTCACTTGGATTTTGCTCCCTTACAGTTTTGGAAAACATTTAAGCAACGCCAAGCTATTTTATATAACGGCCAACATATTATAATTTGAAGTTTGGTATGTTGTGATTTCTTTGCAATACAGACACAGGTACCCATTGCAAACGTTCACCATCTATAAGCCAAATAAAGTGCATGCCTCACCTAACAATGTAAACATCAACAATATCTACCAGACATTAAACCCTCAAATGACTGTGTGCTCGGGCCAACACTCTTGGATTAGATGGTGTTGTTAAAGGAATTTGAACATGGACCCATCATCCTGAAGAGAGGATATCTGTACATTAAGGATTTGTACTTCCCTTGGCCAAGGCATAGGCAAATGCAAGAGCAGAAATTTATTGTTAACATTGACTAGCATGTTTAAACAGACATAGGTGGTATTAGGGCGCAAACTAACACAATTTACTCCCCCCACACACACATATAATTTGAAGACAAACCAAGCTGGAATGTGAATTTGTCACTACTTTCCACTTTCAGAGGGCAATCTACCTGAAAATTGTATTGAGAAACAATTACACATTTATACACCACAATAACATTGGAGACCTACATTGTCAGGTTCAGCAAACATGTCATGTGACTGCTGCCTAACAATGTGTGTAATCAGACTAATGTAACTAGTGCTCATGTGGAGTATCTGTGTTGGCTGTAAGTTCAAATATAGGTGGCTCGACCAATTAGCAAACTAGGTGAGGTATTACATAACCCACCAATTAAACATTGTAAAAACACCAAGAAAAGGGTGGAGACTGGAATATTTGCTAAACCAAAGGTGGCTAACACATATTGTTATTATGGCCTTGTAGCAAGACTCCACTAGCTTAGTGCCCTAACGCATTCCCCATGATTGTTAGTGTGGGGTTTGTGACTGGCATGTGGGTGTTGGACCACTTTGAAACAAAGTGCCACTAGCACTAGAGAAGAAGATTGTTATCCTGTTTGGGCAAGGGCCAAAAGTTGGTAGGGTTTGACCTGACACTGCTAACATTTTTGCTTTATTTCTATACATTTACCTGTAATGGCATGCCTATATTGCTAGCCACATCCCATGTTCCCTCTAAAAGCTGAAAGTGTCCAAAACATTTACTACTAAGCAACCAAGCACACATACAAACCTCCACACTATGCACATTTTCCAAAAACTGAACATTAACCCCATTGAGCGTGTTTGTAGGCTATGGTGTATCTGTGGCAAAGGACAAAAGAACCACACATAGATTTAAAACACCTGTTCCACAATAGTTTGGAAAGCACTACACATGGATTTATGTGTATTAAAAGATGAATCACTGTATTATAGTAATGGTACACAATGGCATGACAACTGATTGCTGAGACATTTGCAGCATAGGCTAGATTTATTACATATATGTACCCAAACGTGCTAACAAAAACAAAGGAAACAATTTAATGGTCTGCGTGTGTCAAAGTTTCTTGGATGAAGAGATGACAATCTGGCCAGACTGAAGAGAGACATAAGCAGGCTTGGAGCTCTGGAGAAATTCAACAACATGTAGTGAGACAAATTGCACAACTCCAAAATCCACGCCAACGCACCCTGTTGAATGAGAATCAACAATTTAATATGGCAATATTAGCCCACACAACTTGCATTTTGATATCTAGTTGATGACTTGTTAATCAAGAGGTTGACCACTGTATTGGCATGTTTAAAAAAAGCCGGTAATATTCTACACAATAGTGTATAATAATGGCTTGTGTGTTTGGACTATATCTTGGATTCTGAATGCACTATTTGACTTAATTACAAACCCCAAACCCATATGTAACATCGCTAGCATCTGGCCATATGTTTTGTTTGCGCAACCACACATTGCAGGCTTAGTAACGACATTATTGTATGGAGCACACTCACTGGACTGTCACATTTTAGTGCAGATAGCACTATACTACTTACATTTGGCAACACCCTTCACCATGGCAACATCCACCAACTCCAAAGGAAAGTGCAATGGCAGAAAGGCCAGCACTGCAGGCCAAGTGTAATCTAAAGGCTGTAGATATAAGAAAAACAAATAAAGTGTGAGAAATGAGCACTTCTCAACACTATATGTGCTGATCAATAAACTATAAACCTCACATGGCTAAATGAGCAGAGTTAGGGTACATTTTCGCTAGAACTATTTTGGCACGCCATTTTGACACTAGGGGACATATACATACTAGACCATTAACACCTTTGGTGCCTCAGCTAATACAAGCATCAAGTGTGCTAAGTCTGGACTGTTTAAACTGAAGAAAACCAAACGTCAATTATGTTGCCACATTAGGCTGTTGATTAAATCTACCCTATTAACGTGCATTTAGCAAAAGACATTAAGGCTAAACTTAGAGGCATGAACCTATACTTTCTACACAGATTGTAAAGGTAAAATACAGGTTGCCATGGTTTTTCCCCTATTATTACACATATTAAAAATTTCACTATCACACCAGGCCATGTCTATTCCTATTCCCATTTTGAATTACCATACCTTAGATAATCTACCCTTGACTAAGCTTGCACATGATTTTACCACAGATCTTTGAAATGTGAAGATATAAAAAAACACAACCCCAAATATTTACCTCAAAAATATGTCTCCACAACATAGCTTCTGAAGTTGGATCCACACATTGCTTCATGAGGGGGGTCTCCAAGATCTTCCTCCTCCTCCACCCCAGCAACCTCGTCCAGGACCCCTGGTGCCCCACTCCTGATGGCAATATTATAAAACAACACACACAGAGCAATGATCTTACACACCTTCCTCGGCTCATACATGAGGGCGCCATCAGACCGGTCAAGACATCTAAAAACGAGCCTTCAAAACGCCAAAGGCTCTTTCAATGACCGATCTGGTGGCCCTATGAAGCGAGTTATAGGCCTCCTCCCGCTCTGTGTGTGGGTTAAATATAGGAGTGAGGAGCCAAGGGCAGGAGGGTTACGCATTGTCTCCTATGTAGGAAGAGAGGAAAGACAAATAAAGCAAGAGTAACACCATTTAAGATTACAACTATACCTGCAAGAAATTAAATTGAAACATTCTATTATATGAGCTGAAACTACGTTAGAGCCTAAATAGTAAGGTTACAAAGTCATAATACTGTATAATTAGCATCCAATGCAAACTAGCCACGTCTGTTAATGGCTGCTAAACAAAGCTCAATCCACATTGGAGATTGTCAATGTACACCAAACTAATTATTACACACCAGGCGGCGTCCACTAATCACAGGACACATACCCTTTGCTACTAGGTGTGTTTTAAAAGGAAAATATTACAAACCAGCACTTAGGTGAAACGTGGACACTTGGCATTGTCTGACTTTGCCACAAATGACACAACCAATACTTTTAAAGTAGTCGTAATTCATCGTCACGCTTTTTGGTGTAAAAGGACAGTCCTTAAGTAGATGGAAGTAATGTGAAAGGTGGGATATAAAGAGAGAAAACAAATATAAAAAAAAAAATTAAAACTAGGAAAAATAAACCTCTTTGTCCAACCACCATCTATTCATATAGAAACACCACCAAATTGCTTGCAAACGTCATACTTACCATCGCCATATACCCTTTCAAAATTCACATTACTTGTATTACAATTATTGTGGCGTAAGAATGTGAAGGGAGTGAAACAATAAATACAGACGGCCCGAGTCATTAGTGAGAGCAAAGCATAAAGAAGGAGTAACTCTTCACCTGGGCAAAACCATGTTGCATTGGAGGGGGAGGTAAATGTTAAATGTGAGAAAAGATTTATAGTTGGGGTAGGACATGCTCTAGATCATCTTAAAATGTCAGGGTAAAACTGAAGCTAACAAGTAAGTGTGTGCTACATGAAGAAGCAGGCAGTATTTATCTTATGTCCAAAAAAAACTAACAAATGTGCACCCCTTACATTGTAATATGGTTTGTCCACTAGAACATTTACTTCTTTTTGATGCTTTGCTCTCCTTAATGACTCAGGCCCAGAGTGTTAATGTGTCTTTAAGGTAGGGTCCAAAAAACAACACTTCGAACAAATTTATTATAACCAACAAAAAAAAAAAAAAAAAAAAAAAAAAAAATACAAAAAAAACCCAGCATGGACATTCTTACTGCAAAGTGTTTTAACAAGGGGTATGTAATAAACAATATCTGGTTTCTACTTACCACACACACAGACAAATGTGGAATGTCAAAAAGCAATCTCTAGACACCCAAAAAACACAATCCAGGACCAAGATCTGTGGGGGGAGGGTAAACAGGTAACAAATAAATAAATATAGATGGATAATATTTATTTAGGTCACTACATTCGAGAGGTCTCTATGCAGAGGTGCATCCCAAGTCTACACAGTTGCCTCAATATTCAAACTCTTCAGCTAATGAAAGACTTTCCCACTAACCTTCAACATAAAATCCACTAGCATTGAGACCTTTCAGCATCATTTTCTATCTCTAGCTCACCAATACCTTGACAATAAATAAACATGAGTGTTGAGGAAGGTACAGCAATAAACAGCAGAGATTCTGAAACATTTCACCATTAAGGCCTACTTACCCAGAACTGTGAACCTCCCAACAACACAGAAGTGCAAGCAAGTTATTTTTAAGTAGCACTGTAATTAGTTAATTAAATGCAGGTGAGTAGGCCGGAGAGTAGGCCAGACACGTCATTAGGAGCACCCAGGTGCGTTCTAATTAACCAAGTGTGTTTTTGTGTAAAAGTGACCTGACATGTTAGCAACGTTTATTTTCTGTAGGGTAAGTAGAGATTCTAACGATTATTACAGATGTCATTAATGAGCTAAGCCCTAGGTTCCCAAACTGTGCGCCGCGGCTCCCAGGGGTGCCGCGGCGCTGTCACAGAGGTGCCATGGCCAGGATGAAGAAGAAAAAGAAAAAAAAAAGAAAAAAAAAACAAACTTGCCAATCCGGAGGCACCTGGGACCCAGCAACCTCTTCCCTCCTCGCTTCTCACTGAATGCCGGGCGTGACGTCATCATGCCCGACATATTCAGTGAGAAACGGAGGATGCTGGGTCCCGGGCGCGCACAGGATTGGTAAGTTTTTCTTTTTCTTCCTGTCCACGGCGGGATACAGAGGGGGCACAGCGAGGAGGCACAGCACAGATGCAGAGGGATCAGAAAGGATGCAGAGGGGGCAGAGCGAGGGGGCACAACGTGAATGCAGAGGGGGCACAAAGGATGCAGGGGGGCAGAGTGAGGGGGCACAGTGCGGATGCAGAGGAGGCACAAAGGATGCAGAGGGGGCACAGTGAGGGGGCACAGCACGGATGCAGAGGGGGCTCAGAGTGTGTGGATGCAGAGGGGCACAGAGTGTGTGGCTGCAGAGGGGCACAGAGTGTGTGGATGCAGGGGGCACAGAGTGTGTGGATGCAGAGGGGGCACAGAGTGTGTGGATGCAGAGGGGGCACAGAGTGTGTGGATGCAGAGGGGGCACAGAGTGTGTAGATGCAGAGGAGGCACAGTGTGTGGGGATGCAGAGGAGCACAGTGTGAGTTAGCTGTAAATTATTCTTTGACAGAAATATAATTAAAAAAAAAATATATCTAAAAATATTCTTTTCCCTTGGATTTATGTGTATTATTTTTGCATACAACTAAATAAGTATCTCTGTCCTGACCTAAATACTTATTACTTATTTTGACTGCTTATAAAACAGAACTGCTCGATAATTATTTTGGAGGGGTGCCTTGAAAACATTATGGAGGCTCTAAGGGTGCCGCGAACTGCAAAAGTTTGGGAACCACTGAGCTAAGCTGTTAGTGTTGTGGCAATAGTATGGGTAAAATAGTTTTAAGTACAATTATATGGCGTACGAATCATTTGCATGTGGTAAATTTATATGTGGCACGATAGTGTAGTGGTTAGGTATTCCACCCACCAATACTAAGTGCAGAAGTTTGAGGCCCCAGGTCAACCCTAAGCACCAAGTGAGTTAGTAGACAACATTATTAAATGTACTCCTAAAAGTAAAAATCAATATGCAAATGCTTGTATTTAGTGTAAGATTCACAAACACGCTCATTCCTTGCTATTTGGTGAAGTTTTTGCAGCTCCTGCTGCTTTAGTAAAACAGTGTTTTTAATTTATGTGTGTGTTTATCTAGGGTTAATATTTTAATAGCACGTTATCCGTCATGCTGTTCATATTAATTGCAACATGACCCATTTATCAGGGCTAAGACAGCCATTCAGCTGTGCAAAATAGTTCATGTGCAGTTTGGTGTTGGTGTTTCAATGTGAAGTATACCTCAGTGAATAAAGAAATGAGCTTGCAACAACAAGGTAATTCGTTTGAACCCCAAATGATGCGTGTATGTGGCTAACCTTGGTATATTTACAAGTTTGAGGATGTTTATTCCACTCTGTGACTTAGTATATGTTTTGGTGTGTAAGGTGGCTATATGACATGTTGAACAGTGTTATCAGCTACAACACAGCAAAGCAGTTGTTGGCAAAGACTTGATTTCAAAGATATAGGAATTCTGTACTGGCAACAGTGGAAAAAGCTAAGTGCTCCAGCAAATTAAATATTAGAAATGGGAGCAATAAATGTTTTCCTTTTGGTTTGTATTAATCAACATGGATATATTTCTATATGCATACATTTTGACTCTGCATGCACCAAATCTTTATGTGTATAATATTTCAAAGTATAGGCATTTTTCCCCATGTTTTAAGGAAACCAATTTATGCTATAAGTTGCTGGTCATCTTTCATTTGTATTCTATTCCCTTGACATCACCACTTGTACAGTGGTGTAGCAGTTAGGCAATCCACCTTGCAAGCTTTCTACGTGGATTTGAATCCTCACCAATTCTCTCAGCTCTTAGGGATCATTAATATCCTTACACTATTCGTGTTGCTGTTAAAAGTGTCCCTGTGGTAATAGTACGCTTGTTTAAAATTTGCATAAATCATGTGTGTAAATTGTTAAAATATAGTTTAGAGTTATTATATTATTATTATTTGTTATTGCAAACGCACCATCACCAACTGTCAAATCAGGCATGTAACATATTGAGACTAATGATATTGGTAATTGTTGAGAATCGTAGGAGATTTATAATAAATATTTATGGCCAAAGTCTATTGTTTGGCCAACATTTTAAATAAAATGAAATAATTACCCATGCAGTGTGCACACCATTCCGGCAGTGGAATGAATGTGGAATGCACTGAGGCAACCATTCCGGCAGTGGAATGAATGTGCAATGCACTGAGGCAACCATTCCGGCAGTGGAATGAATGTGGAATGCACTGAGGCAACCATTCCGGCAGCCGGAATGAATGTGGAATGCACTGAGGCAACCATTCCGGCAGTGGAATGAATGTGGAATGCACTGAGGCAACCATTCCGGCAGTGGAATGAATGTGGAATGCACTGAGGCAACCATTCCGGCAGTGGAATGAATGTGAAATGCACTGAGGCAACCATTCCGGCAGTGGAATGAATGTGGAATGCACTGAGGCAACCATTCCGGCAGTGGAATGAATGTGGAATGCACTGAGGCAGCCATTCCGGCAGTGGAATGCACTGTGAACTGGATTCTCCCCATAATGCTGAGAAGATATGTGGCTAGCATACCAAAGTGCAGTGTACAGGCCTATAAAAGCCAGTCCTCTGAAGAGGCAGTAAGCAGCAGAGGGCGCTCTTTTCAGCTAACTAATTCCGGCAGTTTCCGGATTGAGGCCAAAGGGCAAGAATGACATCAAACATGTTGCACTTGCGAATTGCATTGATTAGAAAGGTGTATGTAAAGAAAAAAGGCTTAATTTACACAAACATACTAATGGAACATTTGTAAGATATCTAAAATGCCAATAAATATTTTTTCTTTATAAAAAAAAAAAAAATGGCAAAAGCAGTCTGTATTGATATGTATGTATGTTGTGCATATTTCATTTTGCGTTTTAAATACAAAAGATGCTCCTAAAGGCGTTTAATAGTTGTTTTAGCTAGCTGTATTGGAGTTAAACATGACCCTGGCCTTCCTTAACTTTTGTGAAAGATTTGAGACAGGAGTGACGTCAGTTTCACTCATCTGGCCAGAGGGAACGCCTACTATTCTCAAGTAAAAAACCATAACGCCTACTTTACTCAAGTACCATCTCATCTCCGCCCAGTCCGCGCCTACTCTCCGCCCATTCCCACCCATTTGTTCTCAAGTGGTCAGCAGTCATCTCAAATCTATTTGCGTTGGAGTTTGAGATTGAGTTGACTTTTGAGAGTTGTATCTGCTGTGATTGCGTAGCGTATGTGGCGTTTTGCGCAGCTTAAGTGTTGTTTCGCACATGCGCAGAGAAATTTAGCAGATGCGTATGCGTTTGCGAACTTTGATGAATCGGGCCCCTGGTTTGGCTTTGAAAGGAAATATTTTTATATAAATAACCACAGTGATGTGTTGTATTATGTTAGTCGTGTTATTTGTTTTCAAGAGAGGGAAAATAACAGAAGGATAGGATGTTGATGAGAGAGAGAGAGAGAGAGATATTTTTAAACATCACATCAACTTTACAAGAGTCTGATAAACATCACATCAACTTACAAGAGTCTGATGCTTCTGAGCATAAGTCCCGCAGTGGAACGCATGTGCGTTCCACAGACAGGAAGTTTGTCATTTGTTCCAAATGCTGAACTTCCTGTCAGTGGAACGCACGTGCGTTCCACTGTGGGATTTATGCCCAGAAGCATCAGACTCTTGTTAGTTGATTTATCTCTCTATGGAGGCAGGTAGCGGGCGGCTGCTGCACCCCCTTGGCCTTGCGCCCTGGGTGACGGCACCGCCTGCACCTCCCTCATTACAGCCCTGGTGTCTGGATTAGAACTCATGACTGCCCTTTTGGAAAGTGTGGTAGCTAACCACTAGCACAAACTGCAATTTGAAAAAAACGGGAGAAGAGCAACAATACAGCATGCGTGCTACACAGGAAAGTTATAGTTAATAGTACTCTTCATTATTTAGACAGATTACATACAAAATAGGAATCTCACAGATAGCTCAGTGGTTAGCACTTTGGACTCACAAAACTGCAGGCATAAGTTCAAATACAAACATACCCATAACAATTGTGTGCAGATTGTGGACTTTAATCATTCAGCTAAGAAACACCTCAGGAACTTACCCCAATTTTTTTTTGTTTTTTTAAAACTTTGTTCTATATGCTCGACCACAATGTCAAATCTGCCTTCATATTTAACATGTATCTACCACTCTAATGCAACTTTATTATGGCAAATTCCTTTTTTCATGGCTCACAATGTCAATGTTTAAACTTTCATAAAGCGGCATGGACCACAGTTCACATGCCCATTATTATGCGCATGCTGACATTTATTACTACAAATGGCCTAAGAGGGGGGAGGGAGGGAGTGGATTTGAAGGGGACAGGCTCCTTGAAGTTAAATGCAACATTGCCTGCAAAACTAGTTTAATCTGGATCTACGGCTTACAGGTTATGTGATGTACTCAGCTTTATCCAAACAGAACGCTCACCACAGTCGAATAGCATGGTGGTTTCCATCGATTGCACTTTTGCCTTACAGCACTGAGGTCATTAGTCCAATTCCCAAACATGGACTCATCTTTGTACAGTTTGGATGTTCTCTTCAATATGTGACTGGCTTTGGTCTGACACTTGAAGTTAACCTTGGACTATCACTACAATGGCACATGATTTGTGGAACTAGTTAATGAGCTATGGCATTTGCCATATACCTTTTTTTAATGCATCTTGCCCCAGGGCACATTATTTATGTGTCTGCTATTACTACGGATGGCTTAGCTCTTGGAGGGGTGGATTGGTGGTGGAGGGCACATGTTCCTTTTGCTCACATGGAAATAGCAAATGCAAACCTTTTTTTCTTCAGCTACTGCTTGTGCTTGGATATGATTTCAACATCTTCTTGTCCCCCAAAATACTATAGCAAACACCGGTTCTGCACCATGGCATATTCTTTAGAACCTCTGACTCCCTGTGCTGGTGTCCTGAGTTGGATTCCTGACCATTGCCTTATGTGTATGGAGTTATTGTTATTCCCATGTTAATGTGGATTTTCTTACAAAATACACAAAATACTTTGTGTATCTTCATTTGCTGAGAGCCACAGTTAGTAGAGCTATATAAATGTTGCAACGATGATGGCTTGTGACAAAAATTTGACGCTTAAATGTTAGTCTTCTCGGAATCCATATCCATTCTTTATTGACCTTTGTCCCACATCTTGTGCATTTGTAATATATTAATAAAGTCACACACCAATATTTTTCTTTCGTAACTTTGTTTTTTTTTTGGAATAAGCACAAAAAAATGACTATTTACAAATATGTAACAATAAACTATTTATATATGGTACCAGCTGCTTAGCAAAAAGCCCGCGCTCGGTATATCCCATATTGAATGTGGTACCAGCTGCGTGGCAATATAAATGCCCATATATGTATACAAAACAAAAAGACAGTTGTCGGCCCTCATCCTTTGCACTGCATATCTGTGTGTGTCTAGCAAAATGAAAACATGAGGTATTTGTTCATATTTTGAGCAAAACATTGAAGCCTGCATTCCAGCGTCAAGGGCACCTCTAATGAGGCATATAATTATGCAGGTCCTACACTGACATATATGCTTTAAACACCATTAAAATGCAGTTAAAATCAGATGCACTCACCTCCCAGGTATATGGGTTTACACCTGCATATAATGAGGTGCCCTTGACGCTGGGATGCAGGCTTAAATGTTTTGATCAAAATATGAACAAATACCTCATGTTTTCATTTTGCTAGACACACACAGATATAAAAGGGAAAAAAGGAGAGTTGCGCAGAAGTACCTAATAGGTTTTTAATAATAAAAAATGTCAGACAGCTGTGTAAAATACATGTATCACATACTGACAACCACAAAGTTAAGGTGGAACATATACTATGTATACACTAGCTCTTCTAAAAAACAAATAAAATCAAAATAAAAATGTAAAGATGTAAATAGATCTCAGTGAAAAACAGATCACATGACCTCATAGACATGTATATACATACATATATTGTGATGTGACCCAATACACCTATCTATCACCAGCTGCTAAATATAATTGGGATATCCAGATTTAGTTGGATCCTGCAGGATATAAGGAAGGCAAAGAATTTTTTTTCCCTTTTTGCTCTTCAAATATATAAATACAGTTGAAATTGAACTATTACATGTACATGCAAATGATGTTTCTTTTTGGAGTTTAGATCTTCAAAAAACTGTCCTTATAAGGAGACACACAGATATGCAGTGTAAAGGCTAAGCGCTGCCAACTGTCTTTTTGTTTTGTATACATATTCGGGCATTTATATTGCCACGCAGCTAGTACCACATACAATATGGGATATACCGAGCGCAGGCTTATAGCCAAGCAGCTGGTACCATATATAATGTGTGATATACCGAGCACGGGCTTGTTTTTTCTCTGGTTTTGTTTCAAAATATTGCCTTATTGTCATAGCAGCTGTCCATCAAGCCTATTTAAGGCACATTTGGGTGTGGCTCACAAGCCAGCCCTTGCTAGATGTAAACCCTTATACCTGGGAGGTGAGTGCATCTGATTTTAACTGCATTTTAATGGTGTTTAAAATATATATGTCAGTGTAGAACCTGCATATAATGAGGTGCCCTTGATGCTGGGATGCAGGCTTAAATGTTTTGATCAAAATATAAACAAAAACCTCATGTTTTCATTTTGCTAGACACACACAGATATGCAGTGTAAAGGATAAGCGCTGACAACTGTCTTTTTGATTTATATACAAGAAACTATTTACAAATTTCAATAGGCCCATGCCCATATTTTTTTTTTCTTTTTTTGGAACTTTTTTAAAAAAATTATTGCATTTTTTTTTAAATAACGCTCAATATCAAGCTGTAGTTCTGCGGCCGATTGGTGGAGGGCTGGTAACCGCCAAGCTTGCTCAACGTATGCTGTAAAACAAAGAAACAAATAAGTCCATGGCACAATAATTTTACAAGCAGACAGGACTTACTAAAGATGTGTACTGTTACATAACTTTAAACTGTTAGGCCTCTTGCTACAAATGCATTTGCCCGCCCACCAGACATTTATAAGGCTTTTGTGTAGCATTTTTAGAGATATACAAAATTCTGGTGTGCCGATGGTAGAGGGTTGTGGACAGGGTCGTCTTAACCGCATTATAGGCCCCAGGGCAATGCACTACACTTGGGCCCTACCTACACAATCACTCACAGGAAAAAAAAAATTATCACGAAAATTCAGCTCATACTTATTTTATTTATTAAACAAGTGTTCAAACAATACTTTAGCTCGCTTTATTGCAAGTGAATTGGTTTATAATTGCGTTAAAAATCAAAAGAATAATATACTGACAAGTTGACAAACCAATCGGGCCCCACTGCTCATGTGGGCCCTGCCCTGCGTGGCCATGTGTTTAGCTGCCTCTCGCGTGTTTTTAATATTTTTTAAAATAAACATTTTGTAGGACCATTATGATTGAAACCTCTGCCATTTATGTCCACTTGTATTTAACATGTGTGACAGCAGGGATTATTTACAAGTGTAATGGACATCTCAATGTTATCCAATTATGTCCAGCATTTAATGCAAATAATTACTATCTCCCCAGGCCTCTTGGCTGCCCGCCGCAACCACCTCTCGCCTCTCCTCCTCCTGGTCGGCCTCCTCTTCCCTGTTGTCTGGCACCTCCTATTCCTCCTCCTCCCTGTTGTCAGGCACCTCCACCTCATCCTCCCTTGTGTCAAGCACCTCCTCCTTTTCCTACTCCTTCTCCTCCTCTTCCTCCTCCCTTATGTCAGGCACCTCCTCCTCTTCCTCCTCCCTGGTGTCAGGCACCTCCTCCTCTTCATCCTCCTCCTCCTCCACCACCACCAGCTGCCAGCGTTGCCGCCATTCCCAACGTGCCCGGTCTGTTGGAAACAAGGCCCAAAAATCAGGGTATTATTCAAAGAAACACCAGCTTAAAAAACGATAGTAGTACGATAATCATGTGATCAGACATTTTAAATAAATGAGCTAAAGACTTGGTTTTCCAAGCTGGCTTTCAAATGTTTTGGCAATAATAAAAACACATCTGCCACTATAATCTTCAAATGTTTTTTAAGCTAAGGTCAGCAAGTTACAGCACTGGGGTCAAGAGTTGGAGAGCTTGAATCAAAAACCTGCATTAATGTTCTGAAGTATCTCAATAAATCGTTTAGGAAAGTAAATGTTCAGCAGCCAAATTTAGGAGACAGGAGCCAAAGCAGGTTGGGTGCATTGGAAGGGGAATGACCTTTCTAGTGTGGAGGAACATTGATATGTAGTGGTAGGCCATGTCAGGTGATTTGGGTGAATATATTTGGATACATATACCAAAAATATATGTTTACACACGTGTTTTGCCATTAATAGATAATTCACTTCTTATAATCTCCTCTTGGAGTTCATGGAGCAGCTGGGGCTGATGCTGCCGGAGGTCAGTCCAGCACCGCTGGGGCTGGACAGCGGTCCTGTGCCTATGATACCACAGGCGGAGGTGTCTGCGGACCCTTTCATAGGCCCGCAGCTTAACTTCATTAGATATATAACGACCCGAGGGCACATTATCCATGCCCTCGGTCAGAACCCTCAATTCACGCCTGCTAAATATTGCTGCCCTCATTTTGCAGCTCTACTCTCTCACAAAATGGAAGAATTCGGCACTCTGATTGGTTCTGTGAGCACGTATGGGCGCGCTCACGCCTCACGCGGATCTTTCAGACGCCTGTGTGTGTAATGGTTGCCTCTCCAGCCAAAAACATGGTGGCCGTCGCAGGTGAGACGAGTACTCTGCACTATGCAATTAGCAAGACAGTGTACACCTGGCCTATTAATGTAATCATGCATTTAAATCCACCTGGACTCTTATTTCATTCCTGCTCATGTGCAATTTGCCTGGGCAGGCTATGCTTCTGCGAAATCAGAATTTCATTGCATATTTTGCCAGAATTTGGACAAACAAATCTTACACTGAGTACTATTTGATGTGATATGTTGCAATAGATACAACATGTTTGCTTAAGTATAGGGCCCAATCTTGTACTGTGCTTGCAACTTTCAAAGAGTGGCTTTGCCCTCAAAATGTACAGGCAAAGTATCAAATTTACTGCAACACTCTGCTAATGGGTTTCCCCCCACAAAACCCACTATTAAGTAGATTATAGCATTGTTGGTCATATTACTGCAAATGTATCTAGGCACTTATTTTGGTGTTTTTTTAAAAAAAAAGGGACTATATAGTGTATACTCTTAATCCTCTTTATGGCTTTATTTTGCATTTACCTTACATTTTAAATTACATTGTTTTGTTCCTGTTCAGAATTTGGAATGGGAGATAGGTGAGTTAACTGTGTTTCCAACGTTAATAACAATGTAATCAAGTCAACAGTGACGAGTGGTATTATTTTCAAAACTATTAATCAGTTAATTTGGCTAACTAATTTTTGGGATCAGTTTGAGAAGTGACTGCTGTGTGTATATATAGAAAGAACAAGCATTTTTATAATAAGGTGCATGTGCTGGATAACTAGGTTGGAGTCTGACGAATGCTTTAAGGGGGTGGGTTGGCCTACAATTTATCATTGCACCTGACTCTTTGCTTTGCAAATAAACACCCTCCATTTCTTTTCTATTGCAAAATGTCGGAGGCTGGACAGAGGCACCGAGTGCCCGGCAGCGGTGCCAAAACGGCGCAGATTAAATTTTTCTGATTCAAAAATCCAAGTCCTTGTTAAAGAAGTTATTAGTGAATTTCATTCGGGACAGGAATCCAGAACAGGATATGAGCGAGCCCAGAAATGGGCTGAAATTACAAACAAAATAAATGTTGTTTCGCGATGCCAGCGTAAACCTGCAGAAGTGCAGAAACGGTACAACTCCAATGTTTCTTCTAAAGCACTCCTTTGTTTAGATGACTCAAAACATATTCCTATTTAGACGACTGTGAGCTTAACACATCCTTGTGTCTGTGTAAATCATTTCTCTAGCAAGGCCTTAGTTACACTACGAAATCCCCATGGTACTTTTACAAATAAACATGTCAGTGTTCTATATTATCCACGCTTGAAAGACCACACACATTTAACTGTGCATTGTTTTTGTTCTTTGGTGTGTTAATTGCAAAAGGACACTATGAAGTTGCATGTTTTATACTATTCTGCCATTGAACGGCATATTTTTTTTACACAAATGGCTGACTATAAACTATGGCTCAAGTGTAAGATCTCTAAAGCACATCAACATGCCCGAGGAACTGGCGGGGGCCCTCCATCGAGGAGCGTGCAAGCGTTGCCATTTCAATGGCCGAAATCATTGGGGTGGGCGACATCGACACTGGCTCTAGCCCAGCCCAAATAGGAGAGCTCTCTCCCCTAGGTACATGATGATTCTCATTATTTAATGTCTGTTAATGTTTGTGTTCTGTATCTGCACATGTGACAACTCTCAGGATGTGTTTTCTGTCAAACTTTACTGTCAAAATGTGTTTGCCTATCACATACTAGCAAATGAAATGTACACACTGAATGGAAATTGTCTTAATGTGTTGGCCCATTGCAAGCTGCTATCAAAATACGTGCCTATGCCTGTTTTTCAGGACTGGCAAGGGCTGTTCGTTTGCAAATTCCCTGGAATCTTAATCTTGTAAAATGCTGCATGCCCGATTGCTTAAAAAGGTAATTTTTTGCTTCAAACTTTGGATTTTAAATCTTCTCTTCATTTTTTCTCTATATATACAGAACATGAAGACCAAGCTGCTGGGGAGGTGGAGGAGGTAGCTGGCTGGGATGTGGAGGAGCCTCAGAGGGTGCAGGCTGAAGTCTCGAGGGTGCAGACACTCTCACTCGTATCGGTACAGTTTATTATTATTATTATTAATATTTATTTATAAGGCGCTACAAGGCATCCGCAGCACCGTACAGAGACAAACAAAATCACAATACAATGGGAGACAGCACAGTACAGTAAACACAGCAACTCAGTACGCTCAATGCACAGCTAGAGAGGGCGGGGAAGGGGGAGGGAGGATTCGAAAATGACGGGGCCCAAGAAGGGGGTCGTGGAAGACAGGGAGACCCCCAGGGGGGAGGAGGGAGCGAAAGTGGATGTGGGGTGGAGGACCTTTGAGGAGGAGGGCTAAGTAGCTGGAGAGCAGAGTTAGAAGTGGTGGAAACAGGAGGAGAGATGGCCCTGCTCAGAGGAGCGTACAATCTAAGGGGAGGGGTGGACAGACAGAGAGACGCAGGGGAGAGAGGGAGAGTAGGGGGACAGAGGCAGAAGATAAGGTAGGAAGTTAAGTGGGAGACAGAAAGGCTTTAAGAAAAAGGTGGGTTTTTAGGGCCCGTTTGAAACTGGACAGATTAGGGGAAGTTCTGATGGAGGGAGGGAGCTTGTTCCAGTGGAGGGGGGCAGCGCGGGCGAAGTCTTGGATACGCGCGTGGGAGGAGGTTATAAGGGGGGAAGAGAGGCGACGGTCAGAGGCAGAATGGAGAGGGCGGGATGGAGCATGAATAGAGAGGAGGGTGGAGATGTAGGGCGCAGTGGAGTTGGCGAGGGCCTTGTAGGTGAGTGTGAGGAGCTTAAAGAGGATTCTGAAGGGGAATGGGAGCCAGTGAAGGGCTAGGTAGAGGGGGGAGACAAAAGAGGAGCGGCGAGAGAGGAAAATAAGCCTAGCTGCAGCGTTAAGGACGGATCGAAGGGGATCGAGATGAGAGTGGGGGAGGCCAGTGAGGAGGAGGTTGCAGTAGTCCAGGCGGGAGATGATCAGAGAGTGGATAAGGCATTTGGTGGCATCTTGGGAGAGGAAGGGCCGGATGCGAGCGATGTTGCGCAGCTGGAAGCGGCAGGATTTAGCAAGAGAGAGGATGTGGGGGCCAAAGGAGAGAGAGGAGTCGAGGATGACACCAAGGCAGCGAAGTTGGGGGACAGGGGAGATAGAGGTGTTGTCGACAGTGATGGAGAGGTCAGAAGGGGATGGGGTATGAGAGGGAGGAAAAACTATGAGCTCAGTTTTGGCAAGGTTAAGTTTGAGGAATCGAGAGGACATCCAGGAGGAGATGGCAGAGAGGCAGGCGGACACCCTAGAGAGGAGGGAGGGAGAGAGATCAGGAGAGGAGAGGTATAGTTGAGTGTCGTCAGCGTAAAGGTGGTAGCTGAAGCCGAAGGAGCTGATGAGTTCACCCAGGGAGGAGGTGTATAGAGAGAAGAGTAAGGGTCCCAGAACAAAGCCCTGAGGGACCCCGACTGGAAGGGTGGATGGGGGGGAGAGAGACCCAGAGGTGGTGACAGAGAAGGAATGGTGAGTAAGGTAAGAGGTGAACCAGGACAGGACTGGGCCGGAGAGGCCGAAAGACTGGAGGGTGTGAAGGAGGAGAGGGTGGTCAACGGTGTCAAAGGCTGCAGAGAGGTCAAGGAGGATGAGAAGGGAGAAGTGGCCCCTGGCTTTTGCAGAGAGGAGGTCATTGGTGACTTTAGCCAGGGCAGTTTCAGTGGAGTGGAGGGGGCGGAAACCAGACTGGAGAGGATCAAGGAGGGAATATTCAGAAAGGTAGGAGGTGAGACGGCTGCAGACGAGCCTCTCAAGAATTTTGGAGGCAAAAGGGAGAAGAGATATGGGGCGATAGTTCGAGAGAGAAGTGGGGTCGAGATTAGGTTTCTTAAGAATGGGGGATACGAGAGCATGTTTGAAGGAGGAGGGGAAGATGCTAGTGGTGAGGGAGAGATTAAAGAGGTGAGCGAGGTGGGAGCAGGTGGTGGGGGAAAGGGAGCGAAGAAGGTGGGAGGGGATGGGATCCAGGGGGCAGGTAGTGGGGGGGGAGGATAAAATGAGAGAGTGGACTTCCTCGCCGGTGGTGGGACGGAAGGAGTGGAGGGGAAGGTGGTTGGGGGGGAGGACAGAAGAGTGGGAGGGGTGGAAGAGAGAGTGGAGGAGGAGATTTCAAGTCGGATGGCCTCGATTTTAGAGGAGAAGAAGGAGGCGAAATCAGAGGCAGTCAGGGAGGAGGGGGTGGGGGGGAGGGGAGGGGGCCAGGAGAGTGCTGAAGGTGGCAAAGAGGCGGCGGGGGTTAGAGGACTGGGAAGAGATGAGGGATTTAAAGAAAGATTGTTTAGCGAGTGAGAGGGCAGAGCTGTAGGATGAAAGGATGAATTTAAAG
This sequence comes from Mixophyes fleayi, assembly GCF_038048845.1. NCBI lineage: Eukaryota > Metazoa > Chordata > Amphibia > Anura > Limnodynastidae > Mixophyes > Mixophyes fleayi. The sequence goes on from NC_134409.1 coordinate 77,103,687, forward strand.
TGGAGGAAGTCAGCCAGGGAGCGGGATTTTCTCCAGTGACGTTCGGCGGAACGGGAGCATTTTTGGAGGAAGCGGGTAAATTTGGAGTGCCAGGGTTGGGGTTTGGAGCAGCGGGGGTGGACGGAGTGGGCAGGGGCGACCGCGTCCAGAGCGGAGGTGAGGGTGTGATTGTAGAGGGAGACCGCCTGGTTGGGGCAGGCCTGGGAGGAAAGGGGAGAAAGGAGGGTATCGAGAGAGGAGGACAGAGAGGCAGGGTCAAGAGCATCGAGGTTGCGTATGGACAGAGTAGGTTTGGGCAGGGGGAGGGGAGCAGGAGAAGAGGAGAGAGAGAAGGAGAGGAGATGGTGGTCGGATAGAGGAAAGGGAGAGATGGAGAAGTCGGAGAGATTACATAGGTAGGAGAAGACAAGATCAAGGGAGTGACCAAGGCAGTGGGTAGAGGAGGAGGTCCATTGAGTGAGACCAAGGGAGGAAGAGAGGGTGAGCAGTTTGCTGGAAGCAGGGTAGGTGGGGTTGTCGATGGGGATATTAAAGTCACCGAGAATGATCGAGGGGAGATCGGAGGAGAGGTAGTGAGGAAGCCAGCTAGCAAAGTTGTCAAGGAAGAGGGAGGTGGGGCCAGGGGGGCGGTAGATGACAGTGACACGGAGATGGATGGGGTAGAAGAGGCGGATGGAGTGAGCTTCAAAAGAGGAGAAGGAGAGGGAGGGTTCAGGGGGAATGACACGAAAAGTACAGGTGGAGGAGAGGAGGAGGCCAACTCCACCGCCAGGGCGGGCACCAGGCCTGGCGGAGTGGGTGAAGGAGAGGCCACCATAGGAGAGGGCAGCGGGGGAAGTAGTATCAGAATCGGAGAGCCAGGTTTCAGTAACGGCAAGAAGGTTAAAGGAGTTGGATAGAAAGAGGTCGTGGATAGCAGTCAGCTTGTTGCGGACGGATCTGGCATTCCAGAGGGCACAGAAGAAAGGGGGAGAGGAGAGGGGGGAAATGGGGATGAGGTTAGCAAGATGAGCAGCGCGCGGGGGATGGCGGGGAGGAACGGGAGAGGTAGGGCGGGGGGAGAGTATGGGTATGGAGTGAGAGCGGGGAGGCATAGTAGGGAGAGAGAGTAACAGAACAGTGAGATAGTGGGGACAGTGAAAAACAGGTAAGAACAAAGGCAGGAAGACAATGAAAAGGTGGAAGATAATAACGAATTAGGGCGTGGAGGGCATGGAACAACAGTACAGTGAGATAATAAGGACAATGAAGACAGGTAAGAATGATAGCAGAACAGTAAGATAATAAGGACAGCGGATAACAGGTAAGAATAAGCAGGGAGACAATAGCAAGATGGAGGACAATAACCAATTAGGGCGTGGAAGGCAAAGAATAATAGAAGGAGAGGTAATAAGGACAATGGAAATAGGCAAGAATAATAACAGGTAAAAAGTAGAAACTTGTAAATGTACAATCAGGAAAAACAAAATAATGGCATATAAAATAATGTTTTATATGCAGTTGATGCAGTTAAGCCAGGGATTCAGCAGGAGAAGGGTTAACTGACAAGCCGGGTCGGTACACAGTAGATCATTTGCTGCAGATAAGCCAGGGATTCAGCAGGAGAAGGGTTAATTGACAAGCCGGGTCGGTACACAGTAGATCAGTTGGTCTACATAAGCCAGGGATTCAGCAGGAGAAGGGTTAATTGACAAGCCGGGTCGGTACATAGTAGATCAGTTGATGCAGATAAGCCAAGGATTCAGCAGGAGAAGGGTTAATTGACAAGCCGGGTCGGTACACAGTAGATCAGTTGATACAGATAAGCCAGGGACTCAGCAGGAGAAGGGTTAATTGACAAGCCGGGTCGGTACACAGTAGATCAGTTGATGTAGATAAGCCAGGGATTCAGCAGGAGAAGGGTTAATTGACAAGCCGGGTCGGTACACAGTAGATCAGATGGTGCAGATAAGCCAGGGATTCAGCAGGAGAAGGGTTAATTGACAAGCCGGGTCGGTACACAGTAGATCAGATGGTGCAGATAAGCCAGGGATTCAGCAGAAGAAGGGTTAATTGACAAGCCGGGTCGGTACACAGTAGATCAGTTGATACAGATAAGCCAGGGACTCAGCAGGAGAAGGGTTAATTGACAACCCGGGTCGGTACACAATAGATCAGTTGGTGCAGATAAGCCAGGGATTCAGCAGGAGAAGGGTTAATTGACAAGCCGGGTCTGTACACAGTAGATCAGTTGATACAGGTAAGCCAGGGACTCAGCAGGAGAAGGGTTAATTGACAAGCCGGGTCGGTACACAGTAGATCAGTTGATGTAGATAAGCCAGGGATTCAGCAGGAGAAGGGTTAACTGACAAGCCGGGTCGGTACACAGTAGATCAGTTGATGCAGATAAGCCAGGGATTTGGCAGGAGAAGGGTTAATTGACAAGCCGGGTCGGTACACAGTAGATCAGTTGATGCAGATAAACCAGGGATTCAGCAGGAGAAGGGTTAACTGACAAGCCGGGTCGGTACACAGTAGATCAGTTGATGCAGATAAGCCAGGGATTCAGCAGGAGAAAGGGCCAACTGACAAGCCGGGTCGGTACACAGTAGGTCAGTTGATGCAGATAAGCCAGGGATAGATGGTATGGCCTTGTCTTTGGAGTGATGATGACACTCCTTTGTACCCCCACAATAATTTCCCACTGTCTTCACAAGTTTTTAGATGTTTTATAATTGTGGACAGATAATTGTGTGGGAGGAAAGACACAGAGCTGATCTAACGTGCAGCCTTCTCCAACTGCCGCCCGCATGCAGTTGAAGCCATACAGTTATACAGTTTGAAGCCATCACCAAATCACTGGACACTCATGTTGCACAAATTGCAAACACTCTACCCCGCATGGAACACCACTTTGAATAGCACACTCACCACTTTGAATAGCATACTCACCACCCAAATGACCACTCTAAATTCCATATTAACTAATATTGCAACACTCCGGGGTGATCTCTTGCATGCCCATTCCCAACGCACCTCCGGCACATTCCCTTCACCCTTTTCACCCCATAACACACCGCTTTATTCCCCACCCCCCAACACCAGTTGTCCTTGCCTCCCCCCCGCCCCCTGCCCTGTCTCTTGCCCCCATCCCTGCCCCGGACCCTGCCCAGAGCCTTTCCCATCTACTTTCCCAGACCCTTGCCAATCTCCCTGCCCATGTTCTTGCCCTTCACTTTTCCCAGTCTCTTGCCTCCCCCCCCCCCCCCCCGCCCTGCCCAGGCCCCTGTACCTTCACTGTGTCAGGCACAATCTGCTGCCCTTGAGAGTTCGAATGCTTTCTCTGAGCCCTCCACATCACAGCTAAGGAGAAGCCAGGCCCGGCGTGTGATGGGCCCAGTGCCACTCAAAAAAAAAATAATGTCTTATATTTATGTTTAATTTTTAATGTGTAAAAAATTTAAAAGATGTATTAAAAAAAAAAAAATTCTTATGAAACTATGTGGTTGTTACTTATTGTAGGCATATTAAGTCTTGATGGTAAAAATCAGACATTTTTCAGGACATTGTTTTCTCAGAACACTGAGTCTACATTCCTTCAAACAATATTTGCAAAATGTCTTACAAGAAATTTATGTTTAAAATGGTGTGCCAAATTAGTGCCAAACTGTCAACCTATGTCTATTTGTGGCAAAGATTGTGAGGAAGGAAATAATAAACATACCCAAGCATTCACCCACAACAAGCCAATATCCCAAACCTCCAAGGTACACACAGGAGTACTTAAAATCCAGGAGGACGCTCCAATAGTTTGTTCCACAGGGACAAGTGTCTAATGTAACAGAAGACTACAACCTTTCCAAGTGAGTATCATGGATGCTTAATGTACACATTTCAGACCAATATCCAGACATTTAAACCTGTCTGCTGCTTATTGTGTCTTCTTGAGATGTGTGTACAACTTAACTGTAGTGCAAGGCAAGGTTTCATTGTCCTGGGCTCTGTGTTGCATGTACATGTTTAGTTTCAACCCTTACGGACATAAGGTAGGACTTTTAAACAGAATCCATGAGGCATTTGTCCCTACAAAGTTTGCCTGGTTGTGCCTGATTCTTTTAACAACTTAGTCCAGACATTTATTACTTAAGTGTCCTGGACTAAACCATGTGAAAATGCCAAGGTGCAAAAATATTTGTAGATTTTGCACCTCGGTTCAATACTGTCTGTTTTTCATGTAGCACACAAATCTCAACTATAAATATCAGTCTTTGCCAAATAACTATTTAGTGGGGTCTTACATGACAAAGCAGCCATGCATTACATAATTTTCTCCATAGTGATCAAATTGGTAAGCCTTTTATTTAAACCTGGTTTTGGATTGGAGACTAAAGTTCAAAATGTCTGCACAAATGTATTTAACGATTCAGGTTGGTAGTTTGTTATAATATAAAAATGTGTCATGTGAATGGCAGAGACATTAGGTGGATTGTAGAAAATGGGTCATACTGGGTCACGGCTTCAAAATGCAGACATATTTTATACCAGTTGCAGTGTCTCATGGTTTGTGTGAGTAAATGGTGCCTACCAAAGGATGTTCAACCTACAGTGTTCCTTGCTACGTATTGAAATACTTCAAACTAAGGTGATTTCATACATTTAATATGTTATCTCTCAATAATGTAACACCAATCACAGGTTATAAAGCAACTAATGGTCTAGTTTATTCCATTCAAGGTATGCACCAAGGACCTGATTCATACCTACCAATCAGTACTAGTCTGATTATGGGCATTTTTCTAAAATATAAGTAAGCCTTACCCTTTTCTGATAGTGTGAAGGTACAGTGGCTGGCACCTGGACAGTGTTCCGCATTCACATTCACCCTGTTGTTTGCAAGCACACTTAATCAGCAGACATGGCCTAACTTTAGCAGAACAACTAAGATCAATGGTCATCCCAGTCCTTCTTCCAATCTGCAGATATTTCTGCAAAGAGCCTCGGGCTGTTATGGTGTGTGCACTGTCTGCTGTGTGTCTGTATATCAATGTTTAGTAATACAAGACACAGTGAATATTGCTGACTATTACCTCAGTCACAGAACAACACCCTGTTATCCTTGTAAATATACGACAACACATTTTCTAGTTAGACTAGTGATGGATGTCCAAGCGCTAATTTGTCTCAATAACTTAACTACCCTGTAATGTTTGAATAATTCACAATGGTTTGAGCCTGGCCAAACATACAAAAATCTATTAAAAACATAAGTCATTAAGTGATTTTAAACGAATCTGCCCATTGTGTTTGCTACTGAACACTTGCATGTCTACACTTTTACAGAGGCCAGGTCAGTAGGCAGAGCCTCCCCTACAGTAGTTTGTTTGAACAAAGCTAGTTTTGGGTAAATGAAAATGTGCCAAACACGAAAACACATTTATTGATGTCTGTTTTTACAGTTTGATAATACACAGACAGTTACCCATTTAGCATAAGTGACAACTATGAAGCCTCAGAATACCATGAAAACATTACCTACAGTGTATTTGTTGGTGTTACAGCGACTCATATCCAAACACAGTATGGTGGTGAGCACAGATCGGAGATTGAGTTGAACCCAGACATTAAGCATTTACAGGACTAATGTGTGCTAGAGCAGATACTCTAGGATGAGATGGGGAACCAAAGTACATCTTAAATGGTGTAGAGTCAGTTTTGGCCAAAATTAAACGTTACTTTCAATATATGAGGACAATCCTTAGGGAATAATGTGAAGGTTGGTATTAAGGTTAGGCCTTTTTAAACTCTCATTGTCACCATTTGGGTGGAGTGCTTGGCCTGACCAATGTGATTGTTAAAAAAATTAGTTATGTGCACTCCTTCACATTGTGACTTGGTTGTGCACAGTTCACATTTGAAATATAGGTAGTGATTTCATTTCAAACACAGTTCCTCTAGGTTCCAGGATGACTATGCAGCCATGGTATCTTCCTCACCAAGTAGCTACTTAAGCCCCAAAAACTAAGCTTAGTGCATGCTGCAAATTTAAAATGAACTTTGGTGTAAAGCCCTATGCTTGGGATGTGCTTGGACATCTAGTAACGGATTTTGTGCCAGTGGTCATTACTTACTGCTTGCTTGACATTCTGGATGATGGGCACTCTGCTGTGTGAAGAGACTGAAATTGTTGCCTCATAGTGCTATGATGTCTAACACTTGGAAAGTACTTGTGAATACCTTACATTTACACACATGTAGAAGCAGGCATTGGTGTTACTATGCCACAAAGTATCCCTAAAGATTATTTACACACACATACTGACAGATCCGACTTGAAGATAGTCTCATCCTGATTATGGCTTAATTGGGAGGTTTGGCCCTTTCAGAGATCATTAGCAATGTGAATGCTATTGCCAAGCAATGATACATTCTGACACCAAGATTCAATCTGAAATTTGGATCCTAACTACTTGGAGCACAGATTGGGAAGGTCACAAAAACATGTCCAGTGTGTGCATGTTAATAATGTGAGTCTTCAGACACATTTTAATTGGCTACAAAGTGTGCATCTGTGTGGTGCTGGAATGGAACATTGCATGACTGGACCAATAAACAATATAGGTGATGTGTAACATATCACAAATAGCTTACAAAGACAATCCACACTGAAAAGGGAGGATAATGTCATTGTTTATCTGGTGTCCCAAAGTGGATTTAAAGGTAATGCGGAGAGACTCTAAAAGATGGTCAACTTGCGTCTGACACCAAGGCATTGAACTCGATTTATTGTGTGGGCTTTGTGGTTGTCATTTGGCTGTGGGCCTGATTTTAAACAAAGTGGCAATTGGGGCAGAAGTCTATTTTGGCCCTGTTGTTTGGAAAAGGTCCAAGGCTAGGAAATGTTGTGGGCAACTCTTCAAACATTTAAGGGACAATCTTTTACAGAGGATAATTCAAAATGTAGAGGTTTGTGTTCACATACCATGTTGAACTTAAAGCATACAAAATCCAAACACTTGGCCAGAAAACAAGCAATCAGACATACAAACCTCCAAAAAAACCATAATGGGAAATAGGTAAAAACCACTACAGATAGTGTGTTTTTAGGCTATGGTTTGTCTGTGGCAAAGGACAAAATAACCACACATGCAATCAATATATTGTACAAGTAGACTTGTGCCAAAATGGGCCCCAAAACACTATGTATGGATTGTTGTGCATGACAAGAGGAAGCACAGCAGTGTAGTAACCAGCAGATACTTGCTTGGGACTGTTTGGTGACACTATTGCAGGTTAAGATTTATTGATTACATACATGATTCAAAACTTGAAACAAAATACATAGCAAAGAAGTCAGTGGTATGTGTGGCAAAGTTCCTTGGATGAAGAGCTGACAATCTGGCCAAAATGAAGAAATACATAAGCAGGCTTGGAGCATTCATTGGAGAAATACTTCAACATGTAGGGAAACACAAAATGCATAACTCCAAAATGCAAACCAGCTTGGACTGTTTCACCACTTGGGCAGAGACATAGCAAATAAGTCAGTGGTCTGTGTGGCAAAGTTCCTTGGATGAAGAGCTGACAATCTGGCCAAAGTGAAGAAATACATAAGCAGGCTTGGAGCATTGGAGAAATACTTCAACATCTAGGGAAACAGGAAATGCAGAACTCCAAAATCCAGGCCAACATGCCCTGTTAAATGTCAAACAAACAATTACTAAGGCAATATTAGCTTTGAACTTTAATTTATGTACATTTTTAATGCCTTGGTGCACATGAAGGTGGCCACTGTATTGTGATGTGAAAAGTGTCTGGTAAGGTTCTACACAGTATTCTCTGTAATAGTGGCTTGTGTCAGGGCCCTCTTAACAACCTTTTGGGCCCCCGGGCAAAGCAGTGCACCGGGGCCCCTATATATACATATATATATATATATATATATATATATATATATATATATATAAAGGGGGCTATATATATGGGCCCTGCAGCCTAGAGGGGCCCGTCGGAGGCAGCACAATAAAAAAACCTGAAAAGAAAGAAGAAGAAAATACTTACCTTGCTGTCAGCTGGCGATCCGGCTCCCTCCCTGGTCTCCTCCTCCGTCGCGCTCCGCAATGGATGTCGGGCGGGCGTGATGACGTCACTCCCGACATGCACTGCCAGCGCCGCACGGAGGAGGAGACCAGGGAGAGAGCGGGATCGCCAGCTGACAGCAAGGTAAGTATTTTCTTCTTCTTTCTTTTCAGGTTTTTTTTTTGTGCTGCCTCAGACGGGCCCCCCTGGGCTGCAGGGCCCCCGGGCACCTGCCCATTGTGCCCAATGGGAAAGACGGCCCTGGCTTGTGTGCGTGAGCTATATCTTGGTTTCAGAGTCTGGATTGTGTTGATTTTGTCTGGAAAGTAGCCCAAAATCAATAAGTAACACAAATAGCACATTGACAAATGTTGACTTAGCAAAACCACAAATGTAATGGTTACAAACATCAATATTGTATGCAGCGCACACACTTGACAATTACATGTTATTGATGCAAACACTATAGAGACTTACATTCGACAGAAAAAGCAGAGGACAGTGTGTGTATAAGGGCACTCTGGAAACAGCAGTTTCCGGAGTGCTTTTATACACACACTGTCCTCTGCTTTTTCTGTCAATAAAATTTATGTGTGGGTGTACCACTCTCAGGAGGGTTTAAGACATACTATACATTTTGTAATATACTTGATTATCCTCTTGAAAGGTTAGGAAACTACCTGGTGCGGTATTTTCTTCTTCTTTTAAAATACTTACATTTGTCAACTGCCTTCACCATGGCCACATCCTCCAACTCCAAGGCAAGTGCTATGGCACTTAGCCCAGCACAATACCCTTGCAGGGTGAAACAGCCTGTATTTAAAAACCAAAAGCATTGCTTTAACAAATGTGCCATTCTCAGCACTGTAATGGGTCCAAATTCAAATATAAACTTAACATGCCTTCATGAACACTGTTAGGCTAGATTTAAACTACAAATGTTATACATTAAGATTTTAAAGCTATTTGCCATTGACATATTAGACCATTTTGGCCTTTAATAAATTAGCTTATTCAAGCAGCATATGTGTAATGTTCGGACAGTTCAAAATTAACTCTACATTTCCACACAAGGACAATGATGTTTACACATTAGACAGTAGTTGCAATCAACCACATTAAGGCGTTTTTCAGCTAAAAGAATGACAATAAACTTAGAGGCATTTAAAGAGAAATCCTAAAAACCTTTTCTAAAACACAGGTTGACATTGATTTTTCAATAAGGCCAAAGGGAACACATTTCATTAGGACACCACCCCATGTATATTTCTAAAGATATTTGGTGGGTTCATACATTTGTGATTTGTATTTTGGGTTAGCTTGCTCATTATTACAGCAGAGAGGATTGGTCTCTTAGATGAAACAGTACCAATAACTGCTTTACCTAAAAAATACCTCTCCACCACATACTGCCTGAAGTTGGACCCACTCACTGATTTCAAGGGGTGTCTTCTGGATCTTCCTCCTCCTCCTCGTCCATCCCAGCAACCTCGTCCACGACCCATGGAGCCCCACTCCGGATGGCAATATTATGAAACACCACACATAGAGCTATGATCTGGCAAACTTTCCTCGGCTCGTACATCCGTGCACCATCAGACCGGTCATGGCAGCAAAATCGCGCCTTTAACACGCCAAAAGCCCTTTGAATGACTGATCTGGTGGCCACATGAGCCAAGTTATAAGCTTCATCACGCTCTGTGCATGGGTTCAAGATCGGAGTGAGGACCAAGGGCAAGAGGGATACGAATTGTCTCCTATAAAAGATGAGAGGAAAGACTTAATAAACAAACATTAATACACTTTAACAGTAACAGCTGACCAGAGTCAATAGGCAACCATACTCAAAAATGGTTCATATATTAACTCAATGGCAAATAGTTTGGTAAGTGAGTAATATTACTGTATAATTACCATCCATTGTAAAATAATTACGTCTAAGAAATCCCTACAAACAAATATCATGTAACATTTTCATTTATTTTTAACATTTTAACTAACTTTAACTGTTAGGTCTGTTTGTGTAATCGGCATACATTACCATGAACTAAACCAAATGTGGCCAATTTAATTTTACAACTGTGTAGTTGGACCATCTATAAATAAAAGGCACATGCACTATATGACACATTGTGTAAAGCTAACATCTCATGTAAAAGATAACATTTACGGTAAATAACTTTAAAATACATTATTAATAACAAAAACCAGTAAAATGAGTCTATACATTAGAGTAATTACCAAGAAGCCACAGATCTACATGTGGCCTGACACCCCCTTGCCTCTGTTGCAATCTACGCCACATCTCTGAATTGCGAAAGGCAAAGGAGTCATGGGTACTCCCCCCCCCCCCCCCCCATTTTGCAACCAGGTTCCGAATCTGGAGAGACGGATCACATATGGCCTGTACGTTTATTGAGTGGAAATGCTTGCGGTTCATCAAAACCGAAGCATTCCCCCTCAACAGAACCAAGGCCACATGCATCCCATCTACTGCCCCTATGATGTGCAGAAAGCCAGCTATGGTGGCAAACTGCTGTTTAATCCGCCCAAGGGACTCCTCATCGAGTGGCAGATGGATAAACTGTGAAAGCCGCGACAGGAACGCCCTTTGCACAACCTTCAGCACGCGGCTGAAGGTGGCCTGGGACATACCTGCCGTGACCCCCTCTGTGGTCTGGAATGAACTAGACGCACAGAAGTGCAGTACCGCCAAAAGTTTGGTCAAAGGCAGTACTGCTGTCGGTATGTTGCTCATTGGCTCCAGGTCACGCTGTACAATGCGCAGTGTATCCAAGATCACATGCGGAGGATGCAGATAGCGGCGGACAACCTCTGCACCCGACATCCCAAAGAGGCTGACATGTGGCCTGAAGACGTGCTCCCTTGGACGGCGATGTTGTACTAGTTGCTGGTTTGGACGTGGCGGAGGATCAGGCCCCCCGTGAAACAGATTGTAGTCCAACTCCAGGATCCCCTGTTTGTAAGGTTTAAACTGTTATGGACTGTGAAACATGGAATAAAGAGAGTTAAGAAAATAGTGACGTAATTTTTGTTTTTGCTACCAAAATCCAAAAAAACCATAGTTAAATCCCTAACAACCACATCAAATACCACCTGGCCCTAAATATTGCAAAAAAACAAACAAACAAAACAGTGGTTGGCACTCAATACTTCCCACACAAACAGACGCAAAGCTGCTTTTTAATAGAACGGTCGCATGAAGACCTCTGACAATTCAAATCTGTTGGGGAGGGGGAGCAGGTAACAAATAAAGGCACGAAAAGGGGAACAAATTTGTCAAAAACCAACATTATTGAAGTCTGGATGCAGTCCCTCATTAAAGTACACACAGTGCACAAATGTATCTAACTCCAAATGTAAACAAACACTTTACTTCTAACATCCAAAACCCACTCTCTCAAAAAGTTTGTAAACCCCTTTCAGCACCAAATTAAGTAGCTAAAAACATATAGTATGAATTAGCTATCAAGCTATCAAACACATAGCAATGCTTTGGTAGCTAATTAAACATAATGAAGGTTGTCAAAGGTACTGCTGTAAACACCTAGATGCAGCATTTGTCCATCTGCATTATAGTCACCCAGACCACTGAAACTCCCAACAGCACCACCAAGGCGTTTTTAAACACCACTATGATTACAGAATTATCCGCCGGTGAGTACGCCGGTGCATTACGAGCACACAGGTGCGTTGAGAGAGGATAAGTGTGATTGGTTTGAAAAGATATCTGGCATATTTTCATAGTCATAAGTTCGAGTCCACAAGTATACCTTTATTACAAAGTGCAAATATGACCTTCATGTAACTTCCAACACAATTTATAAAACTAATTTCAAAGTACGCAAATGTAAATTTTTCCCCGTAACTTTCGCATCCGCGATTATTCAAAAAGTTGGAATTTTTATGGGTATTAATCTGAGAAGCGTTTGGAAGCTGTTGGGTTAACAAACAGTAGCAAAGAACTGTTGACACAAAAGCCATTTTACATAGAGAATCAATATTGTCACTCACCGGACTGTGAGTGCCATTTCTCCTGTGTTCAGGAACCGTGGCCGTCCGCCATCCTGAGGGTCTGCGCATGTGCAGCCCTTATGAAACCTTCAGTACCTGTTGCTTTTAATTGATTGGATGGTCAGGCAACCCTCCCTATTTAAACCACCTGTGATCATTACCTGGTTGCCTGATCTTGGAGTCTCATTCCCCATGAGCCTCTGAAGGTGTTCCTGTGTTTCCTCGTGTATTCAGCTCCAGCTGATTCCTGTTTACTTCGATTGTGGTTTCCAGACCACTTCAACTCTCCTGTGTTCATCGTGCCTGCACTCAGCTGATTCCTATCTGCTACTGCTGCCGGATTCCAGTCCGCCTCAACTCTCCTGTGTTCAGCGTGTCTGCTCTCCGCTGCCTCCGTTATCTCCTGCCAGGTTCCAGACCGTCTCAACTCTCCTGTGTTCATCGTGTCAGCTCTCCACTGATTCCTATCTGCTACTGCTGCCGGATTCCAGACCGTCTCTACTCTCCTGTGTTCAGCGTGTCTCCCCTTCGCTGCCTTCGCTACTACTGCCGGATTCCAGACCGCCTCTACTCTCCCGTGTTCAGCGTGCCTTCCCTCCGCTGCCTCCGCTACTACTGCCGGATACCAAACAGTCTCAACTCTCCCGTGTTCATCATGTTTCCAGTTATACTTACTACTGCTTCCTGAGTATTGCTCCGTTGATTACTGGTTACCTTCCGTGCACTGCACCAACCTGATTACCTCTTCCATCCTCCAGTGGTCTCTCCTCCTGCCGGCGTTCAGCCGTTCAGGTATCCCTGCACGTGTCCTTGACAGCCTGCTCTCCTGAACCGCGGTATGCATACTTTCCATTGACTTTGCTATTGTATTGCATATCCGCCTGGACTGTGTTGTGTTCATCTCCGGAGTCTTCCATCTATTGAAGCTATTGTTACTATTGACTTTGTTTCCTATTACCTGGATCTCTATATTGACTTTGTATACTTCAAGCAGCGCTTGTCAGTTATTATTGTATTGTGGTTATCATCGTGGGATCAAGTTCCGTGTGCCCGTGTATCCTCAGTATTCCATTCATCTCCTCGTGCCCCTCCTCATATATATATAGCAGTGGTACAACTTGCTGAACGCAGACCACTGACTTCCCCGTTACCTACTTGCACCTGGAATCCATTCCTTCACTATAGACAGTGGTACAACTTGCTATACGCAGACCACTGACTCTCCTCACGTTTACTTGTCCATCTGGTTCCTCGTGTACATACATCTAGTCATTACCAGTTGCTGCTAGTCATAGACTTTCCTTGAGCATTCTCTCACCATCTGCTGATTCTCCTGTTCCGTTGTCACCCTGCTACCAAAGGACCATAGTACCAGCTACATTACTCTGGTAAGAACATCATCTGGTGATATCCTGGGCAAAGACTCCTAGTGCCCGTGACAAATATAATATATTGTGTGTCCTAAAAAGTTTTTGATTGGGTTTATAGCACAATACAATTTGCTTGAGCTCCATGTAAGATTTTGAGTGCATTCCACACACGAAATGAAGTGCTGAGTGCATTCCCCATCCATTCCGGCTGCCGGAATGGTGTTTACAATAGCCTAAACATCCATTCCGGCAGCCGGAATGGCTGGCTGAGTGCATTCCACACCCAGAATGGAGTGCTGAGTGTATTCCCCATCCATTCCAGCTGCCAGAATGGTGTCTACAATACCCTAAACATCCATTCCGGCAGCCGAAATGGCTGGCTTAGTGCATTCCACACCCGGAATGGAGTGCTGAGTGCATTCCCCATCCATTACAGTGCTGAGTGGCTGCCGGAATGGATGGGGAATGCAATCAGCACTCCATTCCTGCTCCCGGAATGGATGGGGAATGCACTGATAAAGCCAATCCGGCATACATGAAGGCAGTTAGAACAGATAACTAGAATCTATAGGTGGGTTCTCCAATATATATATAAATATATATATATATATATTCCATAGACAAAAAAACCTTACGGTTTAACATGTCCGATTAAGGTTCCTTATACACCATCTAAACTGTAAGAAAACTATTGAAACTCTTCCACTCAAACTCCAAAAGGCAATGAAATTACGACAATTAAGGCAGAAGCCTTAATGGACGTGTTCCTTGAGCAATACAGACATGGTATGCCATCACATCCTGCGGTTAGCTGCAGATTCAGCACTATCATGTAGTGAGATTGCTGTCACTCATAAAATGGTGGATCTGCTAATTCACAGATTTGTGTGTTCACTGGAATACACACATACAATACTATTACATTTACTTAGTTTAGCTTTATCGCAGTTTAGGGCCTGGGTGTCTTAGAAAGAGACAGTAAAGCAACTTCATAAAAAAGAATTGAAGAATTGAAGACTTCAATCAACAATGGGTCCTCCATGAATAAAGAAATGAACAGATTACAAACCAGGACATTTGAAAGTACTTTGGGACTGGGCAAGCCAGGACTTTTGGAATTACAAATTTGTTTTGGACAATTATAAGCATGGACTTTTGGAAGTATAAATTACTTTGGGACAGGGGCAAGCCAGGACATTTGGAATTACAAATTTATTTTGGACTTGGTTTACAGCCATTCTTGGATTGAAAGCTGCTTGACAACAGAGGAAAACTTCATTGGTGAGTATCAGGTAATTTATTATTTTTAATAAAAATATGTTGTATCAATGAGGGTGTTTACTGTATTTAGTGTGGGTGTATTATTTTTAATAAATCCTAGTGGTTGTAATGAGGGTGTGGTGGTTTTGTAAACATTTTGTTTTGTGGAACTACAGGTCCCAGCCAGCCGTGGGTGTCAGGGCATGTTGGCACTTGTGGTTCTCCAAGTGCCAACATGCCCTGGCTGCCGTGGGTATGCTGGTGCTTGTAGTTATACAAGCAGAAGCATGCCCACACTATTTTGGGCAACCTGGCTGGCTGGGACTTGTAGTTCCACAAAACAAAATGACGTCTGTTTGTTTTTTTCTCTATTTTTCGGCATTATTACCCTACTATCCACAGCCCACGGGGGTAGGAAGAGCCCTAATGCTATCAGCACTGGGCTGGGTGTCCCTAGGGGGGGTCCCGCTAATTTTTTTGGGCGGACCCCACTCACTAGGGAATCCAGCCCAGCGCTGAACAGCCTGGGGTTGTATAGTCATTATGGCATGGAAACCCCTGCTGCATGTTCCCCCTGCTATAGTGCCTCCAACCCCGGCTGGTTTGCCTAGTGCTAGTTAAGTGAAAATCTGGGGAACCCCACGCAAATTTTTTCCCGATTTTCATGGAGCCAGCAGTGGGCTGGCAGCACTAGGGTTAATAGTGAATAGAGGGGGGACCCCACGCTTTTTTTTTTTTTACTTAAATCTCCGTAGAAAAAAAAATATATATGGGGAAATTTTTTTCTTTCCCCATATATATTTTTAGTTAATATATATAGTTTTCTTCAATATAAGAGGCTGACATCAGGAGCTGTGGCTCAACTGATATATGCACAGTTCTGGTAACACAGAGTTGTGGGTTCAATTCCCCATCCGAGCTAAACTCATTGCAATAGTTCTATTTATTGTATTAGCGTGGGAAAATCTAGAAATAGAACTATGGGAAAAATCTAGAAATAGAACTATCGCAATGAGTTAAGCTTATTGCATATTGGACCTCCTACCAGGTAGGACACCAGACAGGAGGTGTTTGCGGCGGCTCTTCCATTTTTTTTATTTTTCTGCAATCAAGACAGAAGATTCGTGGGATGTACAAATATGGACCCCCTGGGTGAAGAGCTGAAAACTTCAATCAACAATGGGTCCCCCCTGGATGAAGAAATTAACAGATTACAAGCATTGACTTTTGGAAATACAAATATGTTTGGTACAGGGGCAAGCATGGACTGTTGGATACAAATTTATTTACAGCCATTTTTGGATTGAAAGCTGCGAACAAAAGGAGAAAACTTCATTGGTGAGTATTTTGGGAAATTATTATTTTTAATAATAAATCTGTGTCCGGTTTGTTGTTCGCTCCTTATACCTCTTATAACATTGCTATAGTGATTTCAACATATAGGCAGAGATAATTGAGAACAAATATAGACCCAATATAAAAAGTTACATATTCGTTAAATAGAACTCTTAGCACTGTTGCTGTAATATCAGATGTATCAAAATGTTCTTGGGAGTTATTAAGATCGCACGGAGAAGTAATGATAGAGCGAGGGGTTTAGAAATAACATTTTCATTGAAATAAACCCCAAATCAAGTATAACTGAGATTTTTACACTTACTATTTGTATAAAAAGGAAGTGTACTTCGATATGTTTAAAGAGATTGTGTCTTTAAACATGTAATGGCAATGTATTTTTATGACAGAGAATTATATTTCTCATATAACGGAACCCTTTTATATTCCCCTTTCCCTTTTTACTGGAAAGTCAGAGTTGTATTGCTATGAATTTGGTATATAAAATATAAATAGTTATTGCCCATGTAATCTCTCAAGTAGCTAAATAATAAAGGAATATATAAAGTATGCAAGTGATTTGTATATTATGTATGATCCGTGTCTTCCTAAAAGTAATTCAAAATTGCTGGTTCAGAGCACCATAAAGAATTGAAGTACAGACCCTACTATAGATCTCAGTTAGATTCATTTCTGATGAATATATCCGCTAATGAGCTCCGAGGATACACACTGATAACAAGCGTTTATAGATCAATAGCGCATACAGTAAGTATGCAGCTTGCCAAATAAACATTGCGTTCATAAAGTAAGTAATACAGGTCTATCTAGTATTAGGAGTTAATATTAAGACTGCATATAAAGGATAGGGAAAAGGGAAAGGGATTACAGACCGCACTAAGGTTAATGATAATTAAACACTTTGTTTCAGGTTTATCAATATATCGATGGGTGCACCCTACACTAATTGAAATATGTATTACAACAAAGGAAGAAAAGAAAGTGTATATTGAGGCACTCCTACGAAATGAGTTAAAATATAACTTTTATTATTATCCATAAAAGAAAAAAGTTGAGGACATTAATAGAGCAAAATATAAAGGGAAGAAAGGGGATAATAAAATAAGCGCATGAGTGATTAAAATACAACTATGTTGTATAGCTCCACTGCTGTCCTGCAAGGTGAGATAATCCAAATGGTTAATAAGGGTGATATATATTCCCACCAATTTTATCACTTTATATAGATTAAATAAATGGGAGAAACAAAAATCGGGCTATGATTATAATGATCTCTTATCTAAGTCCGTAAATTATATACTGGACCAGGATTAGCATAACTCCGTGCTGTTTGTTAGATAAACAGATACTGATTCATTGATAAGCTCCCTGTAGAGAACAAAGTCAGTAAGATAAAACAGCTTGCTCTGCCAAATTGTTAGCAGAGGAACAGGACTGTTAATAAACAGAACTTTTTAGAAAGCTGTATTCACAGGATTGTATAATTAACCCTTGTTTCTATAGTGATATAACATAATGAGACTCCGTATAAGGAAGAGGTCAGTATTAACAAATAGCCCTGCCGGCTCTACCAGGAGGATTTACAGGAGAGCCAGATTATAAGTGGACAGATAACATTCCCTTGTCGGGCTATAATTGTAATGATTTATTATCTGAACCCTTGAATTGTGTACTTGTTCAGGGTTAACATAAGTCCGTACTAGTGATAAATAAACAATTACTGAGTAGTATTGAGGAGGGATGCTCCGGCGATGAGGTGGCCGAGAGGGAGGCGCCGGAGGAAGCTACTCACCAGTCCAGCGGTGAGTATTCTTTTCTCCTTGCAGGTTTCGGTGGCAGCGGGCGGGTGAGCAAATCACGGCTCACCTCCCGCTGCTGGCCAATCAGCGGCCGGATCGGCGAGCCAGTCCTGGATCGCCTCCGGCCATTCAAACTAGTGGCTAATGACGTCAGCGCGCCAACGGCTTTATAAGCCGCCGAGCGCCGACACAAGGGGAGTGCGGCGGCGGAGTGAAAGGAGAAGGACGTCGCCGGGAGCAGAGCAGCAGAAGAAGCGGCAGGGAGCCCTTGTAAGGGCTGTGAGCTACCCTGCCGCCC
Source organism: Mixophyes fleayi (assembly GCF_038048845.1). Classification (NCBI taxonomy): domain Eukaryota; kingdom Metazoa; phylum Chordata; class Amphibia; order Anura; family Limnodynastidae; genus Mixophyes; species Mixophyes fleayi. Next base: position 77,121,860 of record NC_134409.1, read on the forward strand.
GAAGACTTCAATCAAGGTGCCGGAGCCTAGATCCTCGGCGGGGAGCCCTTGTAAGGGCTAAGAGCACCCCCGCCAAGCAGCCTTCAACAGTGCCGAAGAGGAGAAGAGGCGCCGGCGGTTGGAGAGCCTTGAAGACCCGATAACGGCGGGTCAAGCTGAGTTTCCTGCGCGGAGCAGGTGAGTATAAATTACTCTTTTAGGTCGGGCACAAGGCCCGGGGGCACCTTCAGGCACTAGGCCTGTGGCACAGGTAGGGGTGGCCATTGTAGGTGTTAAGAAGGGCACAAGGCCCTAGTTCCTTAGGGGGCACAAGGTCCTTAGGTAGGTATAGGGAAGGAGGCCCTCAGGTAGGAGCAAGGCTCCCCCACAGGGCACAAGGCCCATAGGTAGGTATAGGGCAGGAGGCCCTCAGGTAGGAGCAAGGCCTCCCCACAGGGCACAAGGCCCATAGGTAGGTATAGGGCAGGAGGCCCTCAGGTAGGAGCAAGGCTCCCCCACAGGGCACAAGACCCTTAGGTAGGTATAGGGCAGGAGGCCCTCAGGTAGGAGCAAGGCTCCCCCACAGGGCACAAGGCCCTTAGGTAGGTATAGGGCAGGAGGCCCTCAGGTAGGAGCAAGGCTCCCCCACAGGGCACAAGGCCCTTAGGTAAGTATAGGGCAGGAGGCCCTCAGGTAGGAGCTTGTCTCCCCCGCTGGGCATAAGGCCCATAAGTAGCTTCTGGCTGTAGGCCAGAATAGGTAGGAGCTCTGCTCCCCCGCAGGGCGTAAGGCCCTGAGCTGTAGCAGAGCGCAAGGCTCTGGACCGTAGGAGGGCGCATAGGCCTCTGGTTAGGGAAGCGATAGGCTTCCGTGAGCGTAGCAGGGTGGCTGCCCTGTAGCGTAGCAAGGACTCCGGGTCCTTGCTGGTAGAGGGACATAAGGTCCCTGACTGTGAGCGGGCGGTAGGCCCTTGTAGTTGGCAGGGGGCATGCGGCCCAGATCTAGCAGGTCCTGACATAGAGTAGGGAACACTCGGTTCCTACATAGGTACGAAGTAGAGTCTTGGAGCGGTGTTTAGAACCCCTCCATCCGTCCAGAAGGGCACCTAAGTCCTGAGCACCAGGACAAGGCGGGCTTAACGGCCGGGGCTCGGGCCACGGGCGCAGGCCTGTGGGGACACATCGTCTCAGGATGCGAGAGGTCGGTCTGAGGCAAAGTACGGTGTGGTGAGTTCCATAGCGGTCCCTCGGGATTGGGTAAGTAACTGGGGTGTTGGGAAGGGCTGTCGTTGTGCTGTCTCTCTTGTCTTACAGGTGCTGATCGGAAGACAAGGTACGCGGAGGGAGCCAAGGGGGCCCCATCGGAAAGTCGCGTACGTGAGTATAGTTGAGGCGAGGACTGTTCCCTTGGTGCACTCACCTTGTGGAGCTGTCCCTCCCGTATTCTTCCCCTTTCCCTTACAGCAAAACGAGTGCCTGTACACAAAGTCAAGGGTTTCCTCCCCCTGCGGCGTTTGGGCGCTCGGACATCCCCCACCCCTTCCCCTGTGTGCACCTCACAGTATAATTCTCCCCAGATTAAGACAGGCAGGGTTTATCACAAAATAACAGTGAATGCAATTTTGCCTGTTAATTCATACTCATGCTCTCTTGTGATTGTCTCGAGAGAGCTAGCAGGGCTATTTGCAGATATTGTCTCTCTCTATATGCTGTGACTATTTAAGAGATTAATCGAGAGAGTCAGCAGGGCTATTTGCAGATAGTGGCCAAGATTTGTTAAAGCATTACAGCCTCCAAGGCATGTATACATTTGTACTCTGCGTGTATACAACATACATACAAACTAACCACATCTTCCTTGCACTGAACAAATTCATTTTTATTTCATCAGAGAACAACTTATTTATAACTAGAGTAGGTCTTGAAATATGCGCTAAATGAATTGGGAATGGTATCCTGTAACATCAGTAAATACATAAGTGAAAGTTCCTATAGTGTGATGAAATTCAAGATATGGGAACTTTTCTGACATTGCAGCTTGTTAAACCTTCTGCAAATCATCCTTAAAGTGGATCAGTCATGGGAATTTATAACTGGTTTATCGGTTACTTTGCCTGATTGGAATAGCTTGGCCAAGGTGGTGAGATTTTTTTATTATTATTCTTTTGTTTAAAACATTTGTCTTTACCCAGTGGAGCTTACAGTCTAAGTTCAACAGGTATACAAACCTAAGTACAAAGGATTACTTATTTAGGCGACATTTAACTTAGCAGTATGGGGAAAACTGGAGACTCAGAGGACACTCATGCCAGCACAGGGCGCAGGGCCGGACTGGCCATCTGGCATTTCTGGCATTTGCCAGAAGGGCTGAATGCCAGACGGGCCGGTCCGCCCATCCGCGTGTCGTCCTGCACTGAAACAGTGCCCACCAAGCACCGGCCATCAAGTTATTTTTTGTGTCTTGTTTTTTCATCCACGCGCGGAAGCACGATGACGTCATGATGTCGCCCAACGCAATGACGTCACTCGCGGACGCATAGAAGCAAGGAAGAGCGGTTACAGCTGCGAGGTTTAATTTTTACACTGAGTCACATTAAATAACAGCAGGTAGCCAGCAGGTAAGGCATTTATTTAGAATCCATTTTATATAGAGGCATTTTTTTTTCTCTGCAGGACCTATAAAGACTATGTATAGAGGCCCACAATAATACAGTGAATCTCATTTATAACACACAACCCAAAACACCTTGGTTTGGTAGATAGTCAGCTATAGACACATCAAGGTGCATGCTTAGTATCCTCTTTCAGGAGATACCCCTGAAAAGTAAAAGTGTGCCTAGGAGGGGTGGAAATATCTTAGAGGCATTTATGATTTACTTTATTCACTAAGTGAAGGGACTCCAGAACTGTCTTTCTTACCTATGGCACATTTTTGTATTTTAAACTTTGGTTAACATTTGGCAAAGTGTACCCTGAAACGTGCTTCTCTGCTGAAAAGTACCTTGTAGCCAGTGTTTCCGTTTCTCAAAAGCCAAATTTAAAGCTAAAAGCTGACAGTTCCCTATATTATAATTGGCTGCAGAGAAAGAGAACTTCCTGTGAAGTTTAGGGACTAGGATGTATTTTTTAAAGATTGGGAATTAATAGCTCAAGCACCAACCACAGAAATGTTGACTTCAAGAGCGGGAGCTGCAAATGTGTGGCGTCTGTGTGTTACATTACAGTGCATTTTTTAAAAAATGTATTCTATTCTGTGTCTGAAAAATACTTATTCAATAATATTTCCAGGATTGGATGGTATTGTAATTGGGAATTTGTAGGTATGGACTTATTTAGCTCTTGCACTGCTATCCATACACATACTATTTGGTGGAGATTAGAAGAAGTGTGTTCCACAGAGCTGGATTATATCCACATCAATATTTTTCAGTCATATTTTTATTATTTCAAGAAGTTTCTTTTATGGTTTATGTGTATGTATTTGAAATATCTCAAAAAGGATTTTTTTTTATGATTATGGTGTTTTATATTGTCCCTTAATAATTCATGGTTTTATATGTTGTCATTAAATCATTTTCTTTATGGTTAAACCTGTATCTATAGATTTAGCAACCACTATCAGGGAACGGCAGTACCAGTTTACCCTAAATTTTAAATTAAATTTCTTTTTTGTGTTCTTTTTTGGTTTGTGTTAGGCCATTTTACTTTACTCTTGTGGCAGCATTGAATGAATAGTTTGTCAGATGGCTGCTCAGCCACAAAATGCTTAGCATGGCAAAATTCACAAATACTGTTCATATGACCACAGTTATAAGCATTAATATTTGTTGCATTAAAGTTACTGACAAGAAGAATGGCGTGGCATCTAGTTCGCCGATTTTGTAGGCATTGACGTGATATTACCTCTGTCCTGTTTGCTCTTTGATTGTTTTCTCTGTGACGGCAATTTGCTGAGGAGTCAGATTTGCATGGCGATGGCGAACACGCGTTGATTATAAGTCATAGTTTGTCTACAGGCTTTATCCCATACTTGCCAACTTTTGAAAATTCATTTCAGGGAGAAATTAAAAACCATTGTGGGCGTGCCCTGCCCCGCCCACTGGGCGTGCCCCAGCTCAACCATGTTTGTCAACTCTCCCGGGACGTCCGTGAGACTCCCGTAATACTGGGAAATCTACTGGACTCCCGGGAGAGTACTGTAAAATCCCGAATTTACCGTTGGAGTTCGCGGAGGAGTCCTCTTTCCAAACTGCGCATGTGCCGGTGACATCATCGGCGTGATGACGCGTCGCATCCAATATCCAGGAAGACCCTGGCCATTGTGGAGCACGGAGCTCCAATGCCCAGCAGCTGAACTGGTAATGTTATTTACTTTAACTGTTAAAGTTTAAAAGTAAATGACATTATAACAGAGATATCAATTGGGGCAGAATGTCTGCATAATTCCGCTTTCAATTCACCATAATGTATAATCCCCATGTCATGCTTTCTTATATTTCTTTTACATACCACAACCTTGTACAATAGTTAATTTAACTATTGTACCAGGTTGTGGTGTGTAAAAGAAATTTAACAAAGCATGACATGGGGATTATACATTATTGTGAATTGAAAGCTGAATTATGCAGACATTCTGCCCCAATTGAAACTTCTGTTATAATGTCATTTACTTTTAAACTTTAACAGTTAAAGTAAATACTGGGATCCCCCTGGTTGTTCCCCAGATGAATCGGCCTATTGAGGATGTGCTCACTCCCCCAGTCCTCCAGCATAATTCCCCCGCTCCCTCCTGACCCTCTGTCCACCCCCCCTGTGCCCCATCCTGCCTCATCGCGCCTCTATGTGGCCGGCGGGATGTCCCCCGCATTCCCCGCGCCCTCCCCTGACAGTTTCCTCCAGTTCCCCCTGCCTAGGTTACCAGCCGCCTCACACAGACAACAAGCTGCTGTACCCCGGCGTCTGGGTGCCTGTGACACTGTACAACATCCCTCCACTCCCGGTTACCTTTGCCTGTGGACTGCGCAGGCGTTGGAGCTCCGTGCTTCGCAATGGCCGGGGTCTTCTGGGATATTAGGCGCGCCGTGTCATCACGCCGATGACATCACCGGCGCATGCGCAATTTGGAAAGAGGACTCCGCCGGTAAATTCGGGATTTTACAGTACTCTACTGGGAGATTTCCCAGTATTCCGGGAGTCTCCCGGACGTTCCGGGAGAGTTGGCAACCATGCTTTATCCTGCTCCGCCCTTTGCCTTCGTCACAATAGAGTCATTATGAAAATTATTTACCCAATGTTTGTGTGTGTGTATTTATAAAGGAGATGAGCAGTGCTATATATATATATATATATATATATATATATATATATATATATATATATAAATGTGTATGTGTGTGTGTGTATATATATATATATATATATATATATATATAATTTGAAAACATTGCGGCTTTGTGTAGTTTCCCGGTGCTCCAGGTGATTTGCACAACAAGGGAATTGATCAGGGTGGGCAGAAGACAAAGGGCTAGATTTACCAAGCTGCGGGTTTGAAAAAGTGGGGATGTTGCCTATAGCAACCAATCAGATTCTAGCTTTCATTTATTTAGTACATTCTACAAAATGAAAGCTAGAATCTGATTGGTTGCTATAGGCAACATCCCCACTTTTTCAAACCCGCAGCTTAGTAAATCTAGCCCAAAGTGTGATACACAAGTTTGTGCTGATGCTTCATGTTGGACTGCACCAGCAGCCACACTTCAGCGTGCAATAATATAGTGCATGGAGCCCACAGCAAGTGGGCCTGTGTGTTTTAAATGCCAGGGCTGATTTTTAGTCCCAGTCCGGCCCTGGCAGGGGGACATTCAAACCCCACGCAGGCAGCTCCCTGATCAGACCGAAGGCCCAGAGCACTGCCAGGCTGCAATGCCAATCACTGTGGCAACCAATCAGGCTGTAATTATGGTGGTGTAAGGGTCTTGCAGGTAAAGACTCATTCGCCTTGTTTTAGTGCTGCTGATCTTACCACAAACCGTGATTTGCATGTAGAGTACACATTTTGTACGTATTGTATGAAGGATTTCATTGCAACATTTGTCTGTTACAAAGAAACAGTGTTTCCTGTTGGATGCAGTTTGCCACTATATGAGCGTCTCAACAATGTCTGAATGTGGCATTCAATGCACCTATGTGGTACTACAGAATATTTATTAAAAATTGACAATAACAATGATTTTGTAAACATTTTGTATAAGTCTGTTATTGCTGCCATTTATCAACAAAATATTTGCAGGATAGCTGAGTGACACAGGCCCGGAGCGGTACGGAGATTGGCTCGTGCGTAATCTGATTAGCCGGTTCACTCATGCAAGGTAGAACTGGAACGCAGACTTGGGCTTTTCAGTTCCACCAATAGAATTTTTAAAAAAAATAGTTTAACAATAGATTATATATATATATATATATATATATATATATATATATATATATATATATATATATATATATATATATATATATAGTCCCCCTAAGAGTCTGTCATTGGTTGGATTTTCATTGTATCGTGGAGGACATTGTCTCATCAGTATTTTTGTTTTTGCATGCATGCTTTTTTTCTATTTTATCATTTGTTTTTATTTTTTCAGTATTTTTGCATACTTTACATATTGCCCGGGCTATGAATATGTTTAACCCATTTTCTTGCAGGGCAGCATCGTGTTTTCATGCATGATACTTATATTTTTAAAATAATTTATAACATTAATTTTAATTATAAAAATTTTATTTTGGAGGTTGGAACTGTAGAGTTGGAACTGTATTATATATACAGTATCTCAGCTGAGGCAGCGGTGGGGGAGGTCTCTGAGGGGTCCCGCTTTATTACTGGAACAGGCATCATCTCTTCCCCAGGGATAAGCTTTTAACCGGCTCCTCACTCCTTTAACTTAGTTACTATACAGGAGGACGCACTGCGCAGAAAAAATCTATAAAACCAAACAGTTCCCACAGCTGCTTAAAAGTCATTGGTCCGTCCGCCGTGACATCACTGCCCATATACAGACAGGGGATCCCTGCTACTGCATTCCTAGATTTTTGAAGGCTTTCCCTCCCAGTAAGTACAGCGCCACCTTAGTTATAGCGCTCTGAACAGTCCCAGATCACACATCCCCAAATAGGGAGCCGCAGAGTTGGAACTGTATTATATATATCTCGGCTGAGGCAGTGGTGGGGGAAGTCACTGAGGGGTCCCGCTTTATGGAGCTGTCAGAGGAGCAGCACTGCCTGTATAAGGCATATCCCAGCCACTTGCTAATCCTAGGCTGCTGGTGACAATGGTGGCAATAGTCGGCAAATTTTTATGTGAGGAGCGGGAGACTGAGTGAGATCTCATTGTGCCATTTGACTTCCTACTGCACGCGAGTCTATTGCTGCTGTTACATACATTTGTGTATTCAAGTTACAGTCATCGGGAATCAAGCTACTTGCCGTTTCTTAGCCCAAGAACACTTTCCTTGGTTCCAGCATGGTACTTATCTACAGGAGCTCCGGTGTTACTCTTGGAGCCACGGACTTGGAACCCGTGTCCAGCGTTGGACTGATAGAAGTGTACTGATTCAAGTGTTTCTAGGCTCCTGCAGACCATTGTACGGGGTTTACTCTTGCGACCCAGGTCTGCACTACACACCGCTCATTGTAGACAGCGGGACATTCATCTTTCGTTTGAGCCCAGTCATGGACTAATGGTAATTATTCATCCATTCACTATTTACCTGCAATCTGAGGATTTTTTGACATCATCCCATTGGAGTGGTTATTTTTATTACAACTCAGGGATTCCATTATTTATGACATCTGGTGTGGCCACACCGCTATTTCTACTACCTTAGGATTGTGGTTATTTGAGTCATTGGACGCATTTATCATCCAGTCACTTAGAATCGCCAATGTATTTTATTGTCAACTGTGTCTGAATATTCAATCATTATTACTATACATATATTTATATGTTTTGCAGCAAAAGTCACTATTTCATCTTGCTATACTGCAGTTCTTATATATTTTTCACTGGCCAGTGATTTCTTTCACTATTGTTATGTTTTTATGAATAAACAGTTTCTATGTACCCCATGGATTGATTAGCTAGTGGTGTGTGTGTCAGCGGTCAGCGCTGTAATTGTTTGTTGTTTGTAGTGGGAGCACTGCTGTCACAGGGCATCTGTGACTGTGAGATTGAAACCAGTAATTAATTTGTAAGTGGCTCGTCCTCAGCCCACGGAATAATATTTGTCACAGTCACTGAGACGTGACTGGGGCTCAGGAACAGTGGTCAGGGAACGGGTGGGGCCAGAAGTTAGTGCCGCTATTACTGGAACAGGCATCATCTCTTCCCCAGGGATAAGCTTTTAACCGGATCCTCACTCAGTGAGATTTAACTTAGTTACTATACAGGAGGACGCACTGCGCGGAAATAATCTATAAAACCAAACAGTTTCCACAGCTGCTTAAAAGTCATTGGTCCGTCCACAATTGGTCCGTCCGCTGTGATGTCACTGCCCATATACGGACAGGGAATCCCTGCTACTGCATTCATAGATTTTTGAAGGCTTTCCCTCCCAGTAAGTACAGCGCCACCTTAGTTATAGCACTCTGAACAGTCCCAGATCACACATCCCCAAATAGGGAGCCGCAGAGTTGGAACTGTATTATATATATCTTGGCTGAGGCAGTGGTGGGGGAAGCCACTGAGGGGTCCCGCTTTATGGAGCTGTCAGAGGAGCAGCACTGCCTGTATAAGGCATATCTCAGCCTCTTGCTATTCCTAGGCTGCCGGCATTTTGCAATTAGCGCTCGATACTAAAGAGCTTTGTTTGGTCTGCTCATCTTGTGGAGCAATTTGTTTTTATCTACGGCTGCAGCGCAGTCAATTTTATTCATGGAATCTGAAAAACTTACCCAGACCAGGGAGGTGTTACCTTATGTTGACTTCTGTAGTAGCGGCTGTGGAGTCCCGCGATGTAGTGTACAGCTGCCGGCTGTGTAGTGACTATGCGGATAAGTCGCGGCCGCGACTGTATCCTAGTTGCACATGCGGCTGCAAGGAGTAATAGGTCCTCAGACTGAGAGGAGAGACGTGTTGAATGGTGCAGCACAGTCTGGGGGGTAAGAGGGCCCTCTTGGATACAGTTGCGGCCGCGACTTATCCGCATTGTCACTACACAGCCAGCAGCTGTACACTACATCGCGGGACTCCACAGCCGCTACTACAGAAGTCAACACTTCCCTACTCTGGGTAAGTGCCACAACCGTCTTCTTTACTGCGGGATTTCCTTGACGGACACAGCATTGCTTCATTTCGGGACGAACACTCGAACGCGCTGTCACTCAGTGTTATACGTATACTCTATTTTACAGAGCAGTGCAATTATACACTGTTACAAAGGGTTTGGGGGATAACAATCGGGTCTGCAGAGTGTTGCACTCACCTCCTATCAGGCAAGGGTCCCTTTTTGCTGCTAGATTTGTGAGAAGAGGAAGAGGATGAAGATGAGGTGTATGATGTATCCCGATGTTACCAATATATGGGGGACTGTTACCTAGCAGAGACACCCGGGGGAGATGTATCCCGATAATACCCATATACAGAGGACTGGGACCCGCTATTACTGGAACAGGCATCATCTCTTCCCCAGGGATAAGCTTTTAACCGGCTCCTCACTCAGTGAGATATGGGGGCACATTTATCAAAACTCGCAGAATATGAAAAATAATTTTCAATCCTTCTCGCATTGATAAGGATTGAACTATTTCTCATATTTATTAAAAAAGCAACACAGGAACAGCAGTTCCGAAAAACTGCTGTTCCTGTGAAGTGGAAATCATACTTACCACTGCCTCTTCGGTTCTGAAGCAGCAAGCGATGAACGGGGCTCCTCTCCTGACTCCAGTGCGCATGCGCCGAGTGAAACCCTCGGGCATGCGCACAGATATCTCTGCTCTAGCTCTGCAACTATAGTTGCAGAGAGTGAGCGGTGAGTGACAGGGAGGGATCATGTGATCCCTCCACACATGCGCTGTCCAGCTCTGCTCTTCGGAGCAGAGCTGACAGCACTGAAACTTTTCATTAATGATAATGTACGCCAGCTTCAGCTGACGTACATTATCATGTTTGAAAAGTTAATTACATTCATTGTTAAATAGCTTTATTGAGCACTCCCCATACATTGTTATGGGGAGTGCTCAGTAAAACGATAGGAGATGCAAAGCAGCAGATATCTATGATATCTGCTGCGATGCTTCTATCATAAATAGCAAATTAGTGTTTAATCCCCGAAAACTGTTGTTTTCGGGGATTTTACAGGGAGGAAACCTTTCATAAATAGGCCCCTTAGTTACTATACATGAGGACGCACTGCGCTGAAATAATTTAAACCAAACAGTTGACACAGCTCTATCGCCATCTCCAAACAGACAAACTTTGTCCCTTTACTTATATGAGACAACAAAGCACTTTTAAATCTCCCGCCCTAAACCAAGTGAAGTGAATAAATTAAGTGACGTCACCGAGGGGCGGGAGGTTTAAAATGGGAACTGTAACAGCCGCTCTCGCACCAGCTCGAAGGGATTAAACTTTGTAAAGAGAGCGGTGCCAGGGATAAAAATGTTTGTGTGTGTTCCCCTAAGCCGAAAAACACCAGTCATCTTCCTTCCATCAGGCAATTATCGCTAATTTCTCTGGCTAACAGCAGGAAATTTCTTAGCGAGAGCAGTACAGCCATATTTGTGCTCTCAAGTGAAGTCATTTTCAGTACACCCAGCACAAGACTCTATCAAACATGCGCAACGTTATGACATTTTATGAAATCCTTTATCTTTAAAATGTGGCATGTTTTATCAAATTGTAAAAAAACTGTAACTTTCTCAAACTTGTGAACCCTCAAAGGCACTCCTCAGCCCTAATAGCTTTCTAACAAAACTTACCGCGTGTCTTTAAACGCCCTGTACACTGAGTTATGCTCCCCCAAAAGACCCAGAAAAACTGCGTTTTTTGCGAAACAGGAAGTAGAAAAAAAACGGACAGATTTTGAACTTTAGATTGTTCCTAAATTGTCATTTTTTTATTCTTTTTTTCTGAAATTTCACATGCACATGTGGACAGTTCTCTATTTGCATGCCAAATTTCAGTTTAATAGCTTTAATACTTTTTAAAATGTAGACCCTCAAACACCATGCCCCCCTTCTCAAAAATTCCCTATGGGAAAATGACGTTTTTTAGATGTAACCTTAATATAAGGGCACGACCCCGAGGGAGGACTCTGTCCAAATATTAGCTGAACGCATTGAGAGACAAGAAACTGACCAGGGGCAAATTTTGAGATTCCTGCAGGATGTTTCTACGCGTATGGATACCTTGCAGGTATTCCGCAGTCAACCATCCCATACCCCGCCTGAGCCAGTAATACCTGCTTCACTACCTACTTCATCCGGACTCCATCTTCCCCTACTGCACGTACTAAAACTGCTTATATTGTTTCGCTACTATCAGAGCAAGCTCTGGCATGGGCATCACCGCTCTGGGAAAAATCTGACCCAATTTTATTTGATATTGATAGCTTCCTGTCTACCTTCCGCAGAATATTCGACGAGCCTGGAAGAACAACGTCAGTCGCTTTAGATATTCTGCGGCTTCAGCAAGGGCAGCAGTCCGTGGGCCAATATGCCATTCAATTTCAAACTCTTTCCTCTGAGCTATCTTGGAATAACGATGCTCTTGTTGCGGTCTTCTGGCAGGTCCTGTTTGACCACATTAAGGATGTATTAGTGTCTCGGGACTTAACTACAACGCTAGACTAATTGATTACCATCTGCAATCGGGTTGATCTTCAGTTCAGAGAGAGAGCTCTAGAAAAGCTCAAGTTTCTCCATATTCAACGGGCCCGGACACTGTCTCCTTTCCCTGATGGACCCATGCAACTAGGCAAAGCACGTCTTTCATCCACTGAGCGAGAACGGCGAGTTAGAGAGAAACTTTGCTTATACTGTGCCAGTTCCGGACATCTGCTACATTATTGTCCTCGCAAGCTGGGTAAACGCACCCTCCTAGCTGACGATGAGGAGATGAGTCTAGGAGTGGCCCTTAGCTCCCCACAAGGCAAGGACTGTATTATCCCAGTCACCCTGAAAAACGCTCAAGGCTCCCAATACATTTCAGCCCTGCTGGATTCTGGAGCAGCTGGGAATTTCATGTCTGCCAAATTAGCTGCTGAACTAGCCATTCCACTAGTGAAAATTCCAGTGACCATCTTTCTCTCTGCGGTTGATGGTAGCCGTATTCCAGGGGGTACCATTACGCATCAGACTTCTCCAGTGACGCTCCAAATAGGAGTTCTGCATTCTGAATCTCTTACCTTTTTGGTCATTCCAGAAGCCACTAGCCCTGTGGTTCTCGGGTTCCATGGTTTCAAAAGCATAACCCCCATATCGACTGGTCGACTCCACAAATCTTGGTGTGGGCTCCAACTTTTTTCGGGTCCCGTTTACAACATGTTCTTCCACATTGCTCCACCGCTGATAAAGAAATTTTGCCAGTTCCTCCTGCCTACCAAGAGTTCACTGACGTTTTCAGTAAGCAGGCTGCTGAAACTCTACCACCTCATCGGGATTGGGACTGTCCCATTGATCTTGTTCCGGGTAAAACCCCACCGCGTGGCAGAGTCTACCCTCATTCTATCCCTGAGACAAAATCTATGTCTGAATATGTAAAGGAGAACTTGGAAAGGGGCTTTATTCGCCCATCCTCTTCACCGGCAGGAGCCGGGTTCTTTTTTTGTAAAGAAAAAGGATGGTGGATTACGTCCCTGCATCGATTACCGAGGTCTCAACGACATTACCATCAAGAACCGTTATCCTCTGCCCCTCATCACAGAGTTATTTGACAGAGTCAAAGGTGCCCAAATATTTATGAAGTTGGATCTCCGCGGGGCCTACAATTTGATCCGCATCAGGCGTGGCGACGAATGGAAAACCGCCTTTAACACCAGGGATGGGCACTACGAATATCTTGTCATGCCATTCGGTCTGAGCAATGCCCCAGCAGTTTTTCAGAATTTCATAATCAAAATCTTTCGGGACTTACTGTACCATACTATTGTGGTATATTTGGACGATATCTTCGTTTTCCCCTTTGATATCCAGTCCCATCGCAGACATGTTAAAGAGGTCCTCAGCCGTCTCAGAAGGAATAAACTGTATTGCAAGCTTGAAAAATGCACCTTCGAAGTTGAATCCATTCCATTCTTGGGGTATATCATCTCGGGCACTGGTCTTCGTATGGACCCAGAGAAGGTGCAAGCTATTCTTAACTGGCCTCAACCATCTACACTAAAGGCAGTACAGCGATTTCTGGGATTCTCTAACTACTATCGAAAATTTATTCGGGTCTACTCTACTGTGGTAGCACCACTCACCACCCTCACCAGGAAATGAGCTAATCCTGCCAAGTGATCTGAAGAAGCCCAAACTGCTTTTCACCTTCTGAAACAAGCCTTTATTTCTGCTCCCATACTCAGGCAACCGGATTTAACCTGTCCATTCTACTTGGAAGTTGATGCCTCATCTGTCGGAGTAGGGGCAGTTCTTTCCCAAAAACCAGCTGATCAGCAATGGCATCCCTGCGGGTTCTTCTCCCGCAAATTTTTACCAGCTGAACGAAATTATGCCATAGGGGACAAAGAACTGCTTGCCATCAAATTGGCGCTTGAAGAGTGGAGACATTTACTTGAGGGAGCTCATTATCCTGTCACAATATACACGGATCACAAGAATCTGCTCTACCTTAAAACTGCACAGTGCATGAATCCACGTCAGGCCCGATGGGCACTATTCTTTTCTCGATTTGATATCCATGTCATCTTCCGTCCCGGTTCCAAAAATCGCAAGGCCGATGCTCTGTCACGTTCTATGGTGAAAGAGGAAGATTCCATCACTGTGGATCCGCGGCCTATTATCCGCCCACTCAGCATCGCAGTCAGTAGACCCGACAATACACCTCCCCAGGGGAAAACTTTTGTTCCTGAGAATCTGCGTAAAAAATTGCTCCAATGGGCACATTGTTCCAGATTTGCCGGTCATGCGGGCATCCGCAAAACTCTCTCTTTTATATCGAGAAGCTACTGGTGGCCTACTCTTCATCAGGATGTTCAGCAATTGTTTTCCGCATGTGGCAGCTGTGCTCAACATAAAAGTTCAAGACAATCTTCAGCTGGTCAACTTTTGCCTCTGCCTATTCCCACCAAACCATGGACCCATATTTCTATGGACTTTATTTCCGATTTGCCCAATACTAATAATTTCAATACCATCTGGGTCATCGTTGACCGATTCTCTAAAATGGCACATTTTGTTCCTCTCCGTGGTCTCCCATCAGCACCATTACTGGCTCAGCAATTTATAAAGCAGATCTTCCGTTTGCATGGGTGTCCTGAAGAAATCGTCTCAGATAGAGGAGTTCAGTTTGTGGCGAAATTCTGGAGATCCTTATGCCAAGCACTACAGATCAAACTAAACTTCTCTTCGGCCTATCATCCACAATCCAACGGGCAAACGGAAAGAGTCAATCAGGACTTAGAAACATTTCTCCGTTTGTGCATATCCTCTTCTCAAGACGACTGGGTAGATCTGCTTCCTTGGGCAGAATTTGCTCATAATAATCATTATCACGAATCCTCTGCTTCCACTCCATTTCATACGGTCTATGACCTACACCCCAGGGTACCCTTGTTTACTCCACTTCCTACAGCCTTAGTACCTGCCTCTGAAGTTTTCCTAAAAAATTTTGCAGGCCACTGGTGCCAGGTACGGGAATCTCTACTTAAAGCGTCCCAACGCTACAAAATTCAGGCCGACAAAAAGCGACGAGCCATTCCAAGCTTGAAACCTGGAGACAGAGTCTGGCTGTCTACTCGCAATCTACGCCTCAGTGTTCCATCTATGAAATTTGCTCCTCGCTTTATTGGACCATTTAACATCTCCAGGGTCATCAATCCAGTGTCCTACAAATTACACTTCTACCATCTTACCTCAAGGTACCCAACTCCTTCCATATTTCTCTTTTACAACCACTGGTGCTAAATCGGTTTCATACACCCAAACTGGTTTCTCCTGAAGTGCAGACTGAACATGGTGATGAATATGAAATTAAAGAGATCTTGGACTCTCGGTTTTCGACATAAGACCTTACAATATCTAGTAGACTGAAAGGGCTATGGTCCAGAAGAGAGAGCCTGGATCAAAGCTTCTGATGTTCACGCTCCATCTCTCATCAAAAAATTTCACCGCAAGTTTCCAACTAAGCCCCAATATAAGTGTCCAGTGGCCACTCGTAAGGGAGGGGGTACTGTCACAAATCGGGATCTTAGCCGCACTTACCCCATCCGCCGCTGTCATATCACGGCTACCTGGATCCCTTCTGGTTGTCTGCAACATTCCCATTCTCCACACCTCCGTTTGTAAACAAACACACACTGTTTGTTCTGCTGCATGGGCGCGGCCTTCTTGGATGCAGTCGGGTGATCATTCCAGACCAACCAGATTCAGCAGCTCTGATCACATGAACTGATCAGCCAATAGTTGTTTGGGACACCCTATTTAAACCTGCTGCTGTGATCTGTTCATTGCCAGAACAACACACTTCTCTCCAGAGGATAGTTCTTGGCTCCAGTGTTCCTGTCTGCATTACAAGTGCAGTGTTCCTGACTGCATTACAAGTGCAGTGTTCCTGACTGCATTATAAGTGCAGTGTTCCTGGCTGCATTACAAGTGCAGTGTTCCTGGCTGCATTACAAGTGCAGTGTTCCTGTCAGAATTACAAAGTGCACTGTTCCTGTCTGCATTACTAGTGCACTGTTCCTGTCTGCATTACTAGTGCACTGTTCCTGTCAACATTTCCAGACTGCTCATTCCCCTGCTATATTCTACAATCAGCAAGAACATGAGCAAGAAGATCATCCAGCCTGCTAGGTTCTGTTTCAGTCCTGCTCCAGCTAGTCCCAAGGGTCCCGAATTGGATCAAGAAATACAGACGACCGTGACACACATATGTTTTGTACTAGTTTATTACTATGTTTGTTGAGGGATTTATTCCTTGAACAAAGCAGCATGACCATTGGGCCTGGGGTAACCTCAATCTCCAAAATTCTAGAAATGTAGTCAGCAACCTGGGTCCATAAGTTGGAGATAAGGGGACATGTTCACCATATGTGGTAAAAAAAGACCCCACCCCACCACAAGCGCTCCAACAGAGATCTGACGTACCTGGGTAAATTTTGTGGAGTCTCGTGGGCAGCAAGTACTATCTTGTGTAGACCTTGAATGTGTTCTCTTTAATCGAAGTGTTGATAGATATCTTGGAGATTCCAGTTCTGGGCCGAGACCACCCCTCCTTGTCTATGGTTTTACCGATATCACGTTCCCAAGCGATCTCAAACAATTCTGTGGGGCTACTTTCATGCTTAAGGTAAACATGATAGACCAGGGATATCAACCCACGAGCTCCAACTTGGTTGATACAGCACCTCTCAAAGGGTGTAGGACAGCGCAATTTGGATGATCTACAGTTGGATTGTATTAAGCCTCTAATTTGGATATAGCCAAAGTATAAGGATGAAGGGAGTCTCAATTTCTTGCTCAGATCTGCGAAAGATTGGGGGGTGTATTCCCTTAGAATGTGAATAAATTGAGTAATTCCTGCTTTTTGCCATGGTGAGGCGCATGATTTGATGTTGCTGGCTGGGAATTCTGGGTTGTACCAGAGCGGAGTGAGAGGGGAAGGGTATTATGTGAGTTTCCATCTCTTGTGTAGTTTGTCCCATATGTCTAGTGTAAATTGTATGGTGAGATGAGAGTAAACTGAGGCTGGCCTCTGACTACAGGGGAGCCAGGGCAGTGAGCTAAGAGTGTGATCAGGTGTGAGCGCATTCTCCAGGTCAACCCATCTCTTGATCCCTGGGTGCGACTGCCATGCTATGACATGGCTGAGGTTGACCGACTGGTAATATTGCTTGAAAAGCGGGAGTCCGCATCCTCCTGATCGTGAATGTTTGGCTAGACAGGATCTTTTTAGGCTCGATTTTTTTCCCCTGCCAAATGAATCTGCCACATATTAGTTGGAGATTTGCTAGATATGTTCCCGGGACTGGTATGGGCAATTTCTGAAACAAATATAGTACTCGTGGTAAAACGTTCATCTTTATTACATTGATCCATTAACTATTGTTGTGGGAAGCAACCAGAGATGACTACTTCTACATAACCGTGGGTAGTAATCGCCACATGAACAAACCTGTTTGGTAAACTGTAAACACAACATGAGAGAAAAGAAAAAAAAACTGGGTAAATAATACATAACAGAACATAGCAATATATAGATTTTGATTTAGGTTAAACTTTCAAGTCCCCTTTGCCTGTGAGTGTATTTTTAAGTCTGTGCTCGCACCCTTTCAAGAATAGTTTCTGCTGTTCCGCTTTTCATATTGAGCAGTTTTTCTTTAAATGTCCAATTTTCTTACATCTAATCCATGCTCTTGTTTCCTTATTATGCAATTGGATATCTGTAAGTTTAAGTGCCTTTTCTGTGTCCTTTTACATGTTTTTTCTGTGTCACTTTACATGTTATCCTGTGTAATTTTTTCTGTGCTGATATTCATATGGTTTTCCCAAAATCTAGTGTCAGTTCTGCTTCAGACCTTATTTTCTCAGCATTTATCAGTGCACTGTATGTCTCAGGTAAACTGTGCATGAGTATGGCTACAATGTGGTTGCATTTTAAATATTCTATAAATTTGAGTTCTACAGTTTCCAGTATGCCCTTGCATAGGCTTTCCTTTGCGAAGTCTCATCTTGTACAGTTATCTTAGCATAAATAATTTGTTGTTTAAACTAGATCTTTCATGTAGTTTCTGTACTATTGTGACAGGATGGACCGCCTATGCCACCCTGTCTGTTGTTGCTGGAAACCGGCTGGGCTTACTTTGCCACCATTCCCTTTCGTTATTCCGAATACGCCCTCCTGCCGCAGTGGCAGGGGCCTGATGCCACCACTGAGCTCCTTTTATGGCACTCAGAATCACAATCCTTCTGGGTAACTAACGCTGCTAGCGTACCTAGTTGATGGTATACCTGGGCTGGTACTCCTGACCTCTTACTATGGATCAGGGTTGCTGTGGATGGATCCCCCCTGGCCTATCACACTGACCAGGGCTGCATGGGTAGCAGGCAGGGAGGTGGTACTGGAGAGCTGGGTCCAACCTCAGAATCAGCCGGAGAACGGATTAATTTTAGGGTCTAATCTGCAGGTCACAGGAATACAGCAATATTGAAGATGTTTCCAAGAAAGTCTTTGAAGCAAGATGTTTATTTGCTCACACTGGTTAGAGGTACCAGTGATCAGGTCAGATGTTGAAATCAGAACAATACATTACATGCTCAAACAGTTCAGGTTTTATACAGTCCTGGCAGGAGGTAAACCAGCCCCTTGGATCTAGCTGGCTCCAACCCGTCTAGAATATTCCCTCAGATCTCAGGATGTAATCTAATTTTGCATCTAACAATTGAACTTCTGTGGAGATGTGCCCATGCTGTGTCCATGAAGAGGGCGAAGATGGACCTCGCTGCTGTGCCCGTGAAGAGGGTGAAGAAAGAACAAAAGAAAATTCACTTACCGTTCCGGCGATCCAGCGCTGGTGAGTATTTTTCTTCTTCCGCAGGTCCTGTCGGCATAGGGAAGATGAGCCTATCAGGGCTCACCTTCCCCTGTTGGCCAATCGGAGGCTGGATGATTGAGCCAATCCTGGCTCACCTCCGGTCGTTTAAATTATTGGCGCCTCGGCGAGCCAATAAGTGCTTGCGGTGGTGCCAAGTGATGATGTCGCGGCAGCTGTTATTTAAGCCGCCGAGCGGCGCCATCTTGCCAGCAGTCCGGCGGAGCAGAGACGAGAGGACATTGTGGGACGTCCGGAGAGAAGAAGACAGCAGAAGCCAGCGGAAGTGGCAGGGTGCCCTTGTCAAGGCAAGGAGCTTCCCTGCAACAAGAAGAAAATGCCGGAGATGTCAGCGGGGAGCCCATGTAAGGGCTAAGAGCGCCCGCGCCCAGAAGACTAAAAGAAAATGCCAGAGACGTCGGCGGGGAGCCCTTGTAAGGGCTAAGAGCGCCCCCGCCCAGAGAGTTGCCGGAAACCCCGCGCCGAACAAGAGAGGAGGAACCACCAGCTGGAGGGTCTGAAAGACCCGGAAAAGAAGACGGTGAGACATGCGCGGAGCAGGTAAGTATACTCTGCGTTAGGTCGGGCACAAGGCCCGTGGGCACTGTCGGGCACTAGGCCCATGGCTGCAATTAGGGGCACAAGGCCCAGGCTATTGGGCCATAAGCCCATAGGTAGGGGATCTGAAGGGCACAAGGCCCTAGTTAGCTGGGCTCAGTGCCCATTGTCAGAAAGGGCACAAGGCCCTAGTTAGGGGTGTAAAGTCCATAGAGGGGTACAAGGCCCTAGTTAGTGGGCTCAGAGCCCAAGGCACAGGGGGCATAAGGCCCATAGTCAGGGCACATGACCCTTAGTAGCTGGGCAGAGAGCCCATGGTGTAGGGCACAAGGCCCCTGGTAAAGAGGGCGCAAGGCCCTATAGGTAGAGGGTTTGAGAACCCTGATCTAGAGTAGGGTGCAGTCCCAGTGTGTGGTGAGTAAGCTAGGTGATAGTCCTAGGCAACAATAGAGCAGGTTGGTTAGATAGCAGATGTGTGGATTACGTGGTCAGTCTTCCAGATACATTAGCGAAGTCTTATTCTGCCTGTGTGGTGAATACTGTATTTGCTTGTGATGTGTGGGTTTATTTACAGGTGCAAGACGTCAGGCCCCATTAAAAGTAGGCTCTTGGGGCGTGGCTTGGAGGCCATACTGAATGGTCGCGTTTCTCCGGAGCTCCGTCTTCCAAACCCCTAAACTTCTAGAAAAAGATCCCCTACCATCTGCGCCCTCTGATAAAAATCACCTCATTAACTAGAGGAGAGGCTGGGGGTCCCGGAGAGTCATCCTCGCGTAGCTACACGCATGCCTACTCGTGGCTGGGGCAGCGCTGATTTATCCTGCCGCCTCCCCCCTTACCTGGCTGGCTGTCTCCGTGCAGCACACTCCCTGGGTCACCACTCAACCTCGAGGACCTCTTCACCAGGACCAACTCTCACCAGCGACAGCGGGGCCTACTTCCGGCGGCATCCCCGGACTAAAGTGCCAGTTACCTCCTAACTTCCGGTGGTGGGCGGAGCTTAGCGGAGCTTAGCGGCAGCGCGATCTCGCTGCCAGGACATCTGCAGCCTAAGCCGGCGGCTCCCTGCTCCACAGCGCAGTAAGTAGTCCCACCTACTATACCATCTCTACCCAGCTGCGCTGTGAGGTGATAGCTGCCCACTGCCCTCTCACTACCCCTGTAGCGTCTGTGGCCACCCTCATCTGGAGTCGCCCACCAAATGACCACTGGCCTCACCTGCCTGGTCACTGGCCTCACCTGCCTGGTCACTGGCTTCACCTGCCTGGTCACTGGCCTTCATCTGCTGGGTCACTGGCCTCACCTGCTGGGTCACTGGCCTCACCTGCCTGGTCATCTAATATACAGCACTACATAATCTGTTCTACTTTGTTTCTCAGTGGAGCCATATTGCCCCCTAGTGGCCACTGAAATTCATTACAACTACTATACACAGCTGTAGCAACTATTTTCTTCCTGACATATCATTGTCTCCTCAAGTATCCAGTTCTGGCACAATTGTTCTGGGTAACTTTGCTATAGCGGAGACCGGAGTTATGTCCACCTAGACCACGTGGATCTGTCCCCCACCCGTCTGCTTCATACTCAACGTCAGTGTTCAGCTCCTCAGCGAGTTTGCATCCAACATGAATAAACCCGCAGGAAGAGGACGCAAGGGTATTACAGGAGAGATCACTCAACATTTCTCCCGCCAAGACAAAGCTCCTTCTTCATCTCCTCCTCATTCACCTTCGGGGAACCCCGGCGGTCAGGACCCTCCACCCACAACCATCCCCTCAACCAAGGCAGATTTTGCTGAACTACGGAACCTAATTGTTGAGCGTACCAACGCTTTCTCCGTGGATCTCCAAAAAGCTATAGGGGATCTTAAAGCAGAAATGGTTGTAATTTCCAAGAGAACATCGGTTTTGGAAAACAAAATGGAGTCGTCACTCTCCTTTCAAAATGAGGCCTCAAAGGACCTGGATTTTCTACTCAAAGAAAACAACTTCATGAGAGATAAATTGGAGGATGTCGAGAACAGGGAACGCCGCAATAACCTCAGACTTCGCAATATCCCTGATTCAGTCGAACCTAAAGATTTGGAGGAATACGTGATCAGATTCTTCTCCTCTCTGAACTCCACATTATCCAATCACCCGTTGGAGATCGAACGAATACACAGGGCTCTGAGACCTAGGCCGAAGGATGCTGATCCCCCCCGGGACGTAATTTTGCGTTTACTATCTTTCAAGACCAAAGAGCTCATATCTAATGCAGTCAGGAATTCCCCCTACACTCTCTTCGAAGGAACTCGTATCCAGATATTCCAAGACCTTGCTCCCTCAACGATAGCCAAGAGACGGGATCTCAGGGAGGTAACACGCATCCTCAGAGAGAATGGCTATAAATATCGCTGGGGGTTCCCTTTTCGCCTGATAATCGAAGTGGAGGGACGCTAGGAATCGATTCGTACCCCTAACGAAGGAAAGGACTTACTTCACAGGCTCCATCTCTTTCGTCTAGACAGGACCGTTGGAGGAAATTCCCAGAGCTCTTCGCAACAACCTCCGTGATTTGTAAAGTTGATTTTTTGATTGTGAATACTTGAAGTAACACTGTTTTTATTTTTCCTTTCTTTTCGTCCTCTCTTGACCTTCAAATGTTTATATTTTGTCTTAATTTCTCAGCAAATGTTTACATACTCATGTTGGTTCTTTGGACGCTTTACCTTAGTTGTAACCGATTGCATGTTTAGCTGATGTTTCATTCTAATGTTTTATTCACAGACGGGCGGGGGACACTCTCTGTCCTCTTGGCCGCGCACCCGTATATACTGGGATTTACTTAAACGTTCATTTTGTAGTTTAAATACTTTACGCATTCCCAAACCCTGTGCCTTAGTTTAGATATTAGAATAGGCATAATCTGCCTAGTTTTTTGGCTTACATAGATCTATTAGGCACTATCCTAGTAGGTTTCTCCTTGGCCTCTGAGGCTTGAACCTACTCCCTTACCTTTCTTCTCTATTTCCTCACACATTTTTTTCTTTCCTTTACTCTATTTTTCCCTCCCCAGTCATCCCCACCTCCTCCCTAACCCCCTCGTATTGCAGCTTTGGAGACTATTTCTCTACTTCCTGGTATTCCCCCCCTAGAATACTGACCATGACTTTTACGTCACTTTCCCTTAATATTAAAGGGCTCAACACACCTCAAAAGCGTTCCATGCTATTCCACACTCTACACAAACTTAATGGTGATATAATTTTTTTGCAGGAGACTCATTTCAGGGCCGGCAGCCATCCCTCCTTGACCTCAAGAAGATTCTCCAGTGTCTATTATTCCTCTCACCCTTCAAAGAAAAATGGAGTTGCCATTCTCCTTCGCAATTCAGTGCCGTTTGTCATGTCTGCAGTCAAGGATGACCCTGAGGGCCGGTTCCTCTTCTTATCTGGAAAGATTGGCCATCTCGACATAACCTTTGCTAACATCTATGCTCCAAATACAGGTCAGACAACCTTCTTCACACACTTTTTCTCTGAATTACATAAATTTCGTAAGGGTCTGCTTCTACTTGGAGGGGACTTCAATACGGTCATGTCCCCCCTTTTAGACAGATCTGCCCCCAGACATTCCTCCCCCCCATCCTCACATACAAAACACTTGCTAAAACAGGTTACTGAGGCTGGCCTATTTGATGTCTGGAGAGCGTTATACCCTACATCTAGGGATTATACGTTTTACTCTTTTCCCCATCAAACTTACTCACGGATTGATATGTTCATGGGTTGTACAAATATTTTCCAAAATATAAAAAAGGCCGATATAGTTTCTAATACGTGGTCAGATCACTCTATCTTATCTTTAACGGTTGACTTGTTTCGGAGTCCTCGGGGCAGAACCTCTTGGAAATTAAACGAGACCCTTCTTAAACTCCCGGGGTTTAAAGACCTAATATCTGACTCCATCACAAAATATTTTGAAACCAACTCAAATCCAGAAGTCCAGATCCCCACTATTTGGGAAGCTCACAAAGCGGTCATACGGGGGGATGTCATTCAGTTTGCCTCTCGCAGAAAAAAAGAACGCAATGAGACTCTCAATAAACTTACACTCCAGCTTAAACGTCTGGAAGCATTGCACAAGGAGTCTAGTACCCACTTAGTTATGCAAGAAATACAAAAAACCAGAGGTGAAATTCAGTCTATTCTCGCAGAGAGAACAGAACGCCAATTAAGATGGCTTAATCAAACTTTTTTCGAGAAAGGGAACAAGGCTGATTCGCTCCTGGCCAGGAGATTAAGAGCCAAGCGGAGCTCTCAAATGATCAACTCAATCAGAAATAAAAAGGGGGATCTATCCTACGACCCTAGGATCATAAATAAAACTTTTCATAACTACTATGAAAACCTGTACAACCTCCACAAGGACCAGACCTCCCCTAGAGCGTCTCTTTAAACTATCAACACCTACTTGGACAAATGTTCATTACCCTCGCTAACCTCCCTTCAGGCCTCTTCCCTTAACGAAGCTATTTCCAGTGAAGAAATAGTATTGGCATTAAAATCTCAAAAGAACTCTAAGGCCCCTGGTCCTGATGGCTTCATGATGTTATATTACAAAACTTTCTCCAAAGAACTGGTGCCCCACCTGACCCAGCTGTTTAACTACATTCTCACGGGGGGTAAATTTCATGCTGAATCCACTCGCTCCAATATAGTGGTAATCCCTAAGCCTAATAAAGATCCCAAATGCTGCCCTAGTTACCGCCCAATATCATTAATCAACGCAGACATCAAGCTTTTTGCCAAAATACTGGCGAATCGTTTAAATGTCTATATGCCAACTTTGGTCTTCCCAGACCAAGTGGGCTTTGTTCCCACTAGGCAGGCTCTAGATAACACTAGGCGCACAATAGACATTATTGCCCATGGTAATCAGAACAAGATTCCATCCGTTGTCCTAGCATTAGATGCCGAAAAGGCCTTTGACAGACTCTCTTGGCCTTTCATGTTTAGCACGCTAAGTCATTTCGGCTTAAACGGGGCCTTCCTAACGGCCATCCAGGCACTATACCATCGCCCCTCCTCTTCGGTTTTGACTAATGGACTTCAGTCCCAGGCCTTCTCTTTAGGCAACGGTACCAGACAAGGGTGCCCCTTATCTCCCTTGTTGTACACCCTAAGCATAGAACCTTTGGCAGCGGCTATCAGACGAAACCCAGACATTTCAGGGATACAAATTGGTCCCCGTCATTTTAAAATCTCGTTATTCGCAGATGACGTTTTATTGACACTCTCAAATCCCCTTATTTCACTCCCAAATCTTCTCGAGGAACTTAAGGAATACGGTCTCCTATCAGACTATAAAATTAATAGCACTAAATCGGAAGCCCTTTCGCTTCAAGTCTCCAATGTTACTAAAGTTATACTCGAATCCTCGTTCGATTTTCAATGGCGCCCCAAGGCGGTGCGTTACTTAGGGATCCAGATCACAAAAGAATATAAACATCTGTTCCATGCTAATTATACTCCCCTTTTTGACTCAATAAAAAGGGACCTGTCAAAATGGGATTCGCTTTTTGTATCCTGGTTCGGTAGAATTAATGCAATAAAGATGAACGTTCTGCCAAGAGTCCTCTACCTCTTTCAGACATTACCCATACCAGTCCCAGGCACTTATCTAGCGAATTTACAAACTATCTGCGGAAATTTTATTTGGCAAGGGAAAAAATCAAGACTTAAAAGATCCTGCTTAGCTAAATCCTCTCATTCAGGAGGATACGGATTGCCGCTATTTGACCGGTATTATCATGCTGTAAATCTTAGCCATATCATTTCCTGGCAGTCTGCTCCGGGGATTAAAAGATGGGTCGATCTGGAGAATGCCCATACTCCAACCCACAACTTGAACTCATTACCCTGGCTCCCCAGGAATCAAAGGCCGGCCTCAGTGTACTCGCACCCCTCCATACAGTTTACACTTAACCTGTGGGATAAGCTCCACAAAAAGTGGGAACTCACCTCATTCCCTTCTCCACTCACCCCGCTGTGGCACCACCCAGATTTCCCGATGGGAAACAGTCAGTCATTTTCACGTCCTTGGCAAGAGGCGGGCATCACTCAGTTTACCCACATTCTGGGAGAATATGCTCCCCAGACCTTTCCAGATATCAGAGAGAAAAAGGGTCTCCCCTCATCCTTACACTTTGCTTACATACAAATCAGAGGCTTCATTCAATCACTCTGCAGGTCCTCCAAACTACGTAAACCCACACCTTTAGAGAGGAGGTGTATGCGCAGCTCAGTTTCTCAAGGATTGATATCACTGGTGTATCACATTTTCTTGAGTCCAAAATCTGATTCAATTGAATCCTTCGAGGAGGCTTGGCTTCAGGACACTGGCAGGATTCTGGATCAGGAGGGATGGTCTCGGCTCAGAGTGAGAATCTCTAAAATCTCCATCAATACCTCAATACGAGAGAACACATTTAAAGTATACACTAGATGGTATCTGGTGCCTGCAAGACTACATACAATTTATCCTGGTACCTCAGATCTATGTTGGAGAGGTTGTGGAGAGGTGGGCTCATTTTTCCACATTTGGTGGACATGTCCTAGTATCTGTAATCTTTGGTCGTTGGTTGCTGATCTAATAACAAGAATTTTAGACATCGAGGTGGTGCCCGACCCAATGGTCATGCTGCTATGTTCCCGAGTTAAAGCTCTTAATAAACAGGGAGACAGACTTGTCCAACACATCTGTGCTGCTACTCGCCTGCAGATAGCGAAAGAGTGGAAATCCCCCCAGCCACCTAGCCTTCAAAGTGTAGTTTCCCGTGTGTGGTACTTGGCCACTATGGAATATATTACCAGTCTTCTCCATGACAAAATTCTAAATTTTCACAAGGTCTGGGACTTCTGGTACTCCTACCATCAAGCAACAACGCCCGCAACCTGAAATTGTTCTCCTCCGATATATACTTAAGATATACCCCTTCTCCCCTTTACCCCCGTCCTTCCCTTCTTTCCCCCCCCTTTTTTCTTCTTCTTTTTTTTTTTTCCCTTATTTTATAGGAAAAAAAGTGATAAAAATTCTGTAATAACTTTATGGAGTTCCACGGTAGTTGAGTTCTTTATAATTCATTGGTAGACTGGATCAACCTTCTAGTCTAATTTACATTTCCTCAACTCTCTTATTTATATAGATTAATTCTTTGTTTAAATACTAAAACAAATTTTCTGTAATAATCTGCTTCATGTTTTGTAATAACTTTATATACTTTCATCGTTATGTCTTGATTCATCTACCTCAACTTATTTTTTCTTTTTATGTAACCTACTGTGTGGAGCTCATGTTTCTGCAAAAATAAAGAGATTTAAAAAAAAAAAAAAAAGTAGGCTCTTGTTTCCTTACTATTTACCTGTTATAACCTGTGTCTGTGAGGACAAGGGGTAGTTAGGAGCACACACACAGTTAGCGAAGAACACACGGTAATCTTCCCGTCCCGTAGGTCCCTGGGGTTACGCTGGTTTCCAGAGGCAGTGATTGGGCACCTCACTGGCAGTGTAGCACAGCCCATTTGAATTCCAGGTGGTGTCCCATGGTTTCATTTGGGTTTTCCAACTCTTAGTTTCAGCAGGGTCCCTGCTGGTTCCAGATTGGGGCGGTGTTCTGCTTGGGTGAAGGCGGCCGTTTCGAGTTCCGGTAGTGACGACTGGCGGTTCCGTGCGGAAGCTGACACTCCGGTGGTGCGCTGCTCCACTGAGCCTCAGTACTCCCATGTGCGACTGGTCCTTGGGATTCTGTGTGACCCCATAGTGAGAAGATAGTCTTCTCGGTACGACCTGGGTGAGGGCTTTAGGAACAGCTCTCCGGAGGAGACCATGAACACCAGCTGCTGTTTCCCGTAAAGTAGAGAGAGGAGGCTTAGGCAGTACACCACACCCAGTTTATAGTAAAGTTGCATTCCTAACCATTAGTTAGTAGTTGTTAGGGTAGTTAGTTAGTGCCAGTTGTGTGGGTGGTACGTACTAGCCTCACTTGTAGCGTAGAGAGAGGCTGTGTTGTGTCTGTCTTCCACAGGTGACGGACAGGAGCAGGAGAGCAGGGACCGGAAGTGGGAGTGCCCGGTGAGTATAACGCTCTATTCCTACTTCTGGTTAGGCCCTCACCGAGCGGTGAGTGGAGTATTTGGGCGGGACTTTTCCTCGTCCCAAGTACTCGTAGTCCCGCGCCCTTGACAAGAACAAATCGAGGTGTGCGTTCTTTTGAGATTTTATATTCCACATACGTATTGTACGCATCCTGCAGTGTCTGGTCTAGTACAGCACAGTGAACCTACATCCATAGAGAATACCACACGTATCTTGAGATCCGCTCCTTGCTGACTTCGGGAGTATGCAGAGCCAATTTACATGCCATTGCGAACAACTGCACGATGCGCTCAGTATGCGTGCCTTAATGACTCAGGCTCCTGGTGACTGGATTCTTTATGCGTTTGTCTGGCTTTCTTATGCATGTGTCTGGGCCTATAACCTGCTCCAGATTGCACCCCGTTCATTCACTGTCTATAAACACACACTTTGGATGTTAGCTTTGCATTTAATCTGCCCAGGGATGCTAATAAGATGTGCAGCATGTTCTTAATTTCTACTTCCTTTGCTGAAATTTGCTTCTAATTTCCCAGGTAGTGCTGTAAGCTTTTCATGTTTTAGGGCAGAAGATCTTGCTAATTTGTCTAAACCAATTCTTCTATTTGCCAAAGATTGGAGAGGCATGTTAAGACTGACTACACTTATGGGGCCAGTGTTCTAAAGTGTCATATGTCTACTTAAAACATGATAATTCTCTTCTTACTTGTGCTTTGTCCTAAATGTGATGTTAATATTTAGGAATTCCTCTACTAATCACGGCAAAAGCCTTAGCACTATGCAGTATGTGAGGTGTCATATTGAGCTCCACATGGTAGTGCCAGACTATGCCTGGTAGGTGAGTTATAACCAGGGGTCTGGAAGCATGTGCAAGTGTAAGGTGGCAGAGTGTGTGCCTGAGATCGAAGATGCTTTATAGCCCATCCATGCATCTATTCTTGGGCAGACTGTGCTTGTGACTGCTTAAAGTGATATCATGTGACTATTAACTAGGGATGTGCACCGGCGACTTTTGAGGTCTCGTGTTTTGTGTTTTGGATCCGGATTTTCTCAATGTTTTGGGTTTGGATTTGTTTTGCAAAACACCTGCCGAAAGGTTTTGGTTCGGATTTAAGGTTTTGGATTCGGATTTTTTTTTAAAAAAAACTAAAAAGTGTAAAAATGAAGTGTTTGGGCTTATTTTAACTCCTACGCTATTATTAACCTCAATAACATTCAATAACAATAATTTCCACTAATTTTAAAGCTATTCTGAACACCTAACACCTCACAATATTTTATTTTTTTTAGTACAAAACGTTGCAACGAGGTATCTTTCTGGACTGCGTAGAGGAGTGTTCCCCACAATATAATTAAAAACCCATCAACTGGTCTGAATTACACCCAAAAATAGTATCTGGACTGCGTAGAGGACTGGCCACTGGCCACCACAATATAATATATAGAAAACCTTCAACAGGTCTGCATTACACCCAAAAATAGTATCTGGACTGCGTAGAGTAGTGGGCACTGGGCACCAGAATAAAAAATATATAGAAAACCTTCAACAGGTCTGCATTACACCCAAAAATAGTATCTGGACTGCGTAGAGGACTGGCCACTGGCCACCACAATATAATATATAGAAAACCTTCAACAGGTCTGAATTACACCCAAAAATAGTATCTGGACTGCGTAGAGTAGTGGGCACTGGCCACCACAATAAAATATATAAAAAACCTTCAACAGGTCTGCATTACACTGCACATACGGCTGCTCCTCCATCCTCTCCATCATATACATGTTGGAGTTTCAGCGTGTGAAAACCTCTTGTTTTTGATAATGTCAATGTCAGTGCATTTTGAATATTTTTCAATTTGCCCCACAACACTAAATGTACTTTATCTATGATACGCATCTATCTTTCTTGACTGCGTAGTGTGGTGGCCCCGGTACACAATTTGGTACCGAGGCCACAATATAATTAAAAAACCCTCCACGGGTCAGAATTCCACCAAAAAAGGGTATGGACTGCGTAGTGTGGTGTGCCCGGAACACAATTTTTTACAGCGCCAACAATATAATTAAAAAATTGGGCATCAACTGTCACCGTTGTTTAATATCTGATACACTTAAATGTGGACTGCACAGTGGAGTGGCCCCGGTAGTAAATTTGGTGCCGTGGCCACAATACCTCCTCCAACTTCCAAGTGTAGTGTTTATAAAGACAGACAGCGTCAAAGTGTTATTAGTTGACTTTCTTAACCCTAAAATTGTCCCTGTTGCAAAAATTCGTGCAATGGAGAGTTACTTTTTCATTGAAAGACTCAAGCTTTCAAGTGTAGTGTTTATAAAATATAAACAACAATACAGTAGTTTTAGAGCACGTCAATAGCTCTTGTTTTAAATTATGACAGGGCATTTTACTTTTGGTTTAATTTCTTGAATTTGTTTAAATTTGGTTTTACTTTTTGAACATGGCAAATGACTGTTGATTGGTCATATAATGCAAAAAAAAAAGTTCCAAGATGGAATTGTCCTTGGGCCCTCACACCCACCCTTATGTTGTTGAAATAGGACATGCACACTTTAACAAACCAATCATTTCAGCGACAGGGCCTACCAAACAACTTTGGCTGAAATGATTGGTTTGTTTGGGCCCCCACACCAAAAAAGCTATTCATCTCTCCCTGTACAGACTAAACAGGCTCTACTGAGGCAAGATGCCGTCCTCATCCTCAACCTCTTATTCCTCTCCCCCTACAGTGTGTATTTCCACCTCATCACACATTATCAATTCGTCCCCGCTGGACTCCACAACCACAGGTCCCTCTGTACTATCTGGAGGGCAGTGCTGTACTTCATTGAGGAATTGATTATTCATTTTTATAAACATCATTTTTTCAACGTTATGAGGAAACAACCTCCTTCGCCGCTCACTGACCAGGTTCCCCGCTGCACTAAAAACTCTTTCCGAGTACACACTGGAGGGGGGACAACTGAGGTAAAATAAAGCCAGTTTGTACAGGGGCTTCCAAACTGCCTTTTTTTCCTGCCAGTAACAATATGGACTGTCTGACATGTCTACTTGGATGGTGTCAGCAAAGTAATCATCCACATTTTTTTCTATTGTGACAGCATCCAATGCAGCGAGAGTAGACATGTCTGCAATGGTTGGCAGGTCCTTCAGTCCGGACCAGATGTTATCAGGATCCCCACTAGCGCCTCTTTTAGGAAAACTGAGCTTTTTCCTCGCAGCCATAGATGTGGAAGAAAATGAGGGTGGAGCTGTTGGCATGTCACGGTCCTCTTCAGAGGACAATCTCCTGACCAGCAGGTCTTTGCACCGCTGTAGACGTGTGTCCGCCGGAAACAGAGACACAACATACACTTTAAATCGAGGATCGAGCACGGTGGCCAGAATGTATTCCTCTGACTTTAAAAGAGTGACCACCCTCGGATCCTGGCAAAGCGTACGAAGGGCTACATCCACAAGAGCTACATGCTTGGTGTAATCGCAATGGCTTACCAGCTCCTCCCTCACTTTCTCCAGCTGCTTCTGCAACAGCCTGATCAGGGGAATGACCTGACTGAAGCTGGCAGTGTGGCAAGTTCAAATGGCTGCAGAACCTTGCACAACATGGAAATCAGTCTCCACTGCGCTTGACTGAGGCGCATCCCAACTCCTTTGCCTATGTCGTAGGTGGCTGTGTAGGCCTGAATGGCCTTTTGCTGCTCCTCCATCCTCTGCAGCATATAGAGGGTGGAGTTTCAGCACGTTACAACCTCTTGTTTCAGGTGATGGCAGGGCAGGGTTATGCTTTTTTGATGTGCCTCTAGTCTGCGGTAGGCACTGGCTGAATGCCGAAAATGTCCAGCAATTTTGCGCGCCACCGCAAGCATCTCCTGCACACCCCTGTCACTCTTGAAGGTAATGCTGCACCACCAAATTAATGGTGTGGGCAAAACATGGGACGTGCTGGAAATTGCCCATATTTAATGCCCGCACAATGTTACTGGCATTGTCTGACACCACAAATCCCCATGAGAGTCTAAGTGGGGTAAGCCACTGGGAGATAATTTCCCTCAGTTTCTCTAATATGTTGTCAGCGTTGTGCCTCTTATTAAAGCCTGTAATACACAATGTTGCCTGCCTTTGCACGAGCAGCCATTTTGTAGATGCTGCTACTGATGCAGCTGTTGCTGTTGCTGCGGAATGGGATGCATCTACCCAGTGGGCTGTCACAGTCATATAGTCCTTCGTTTGCCCAGAACCACTTGTCCACATGTCCGTGGTTAAGTGGACAGTGGGTACAACCGCATTTTTTAGAGCACTGAGGACACTTGATCGTACTTCTCTGTACATTTTTGGTATCGCCTGCCTAGTGAAGTGGAATCTTGACGGGATTTGGTACCGGGGACACAATACCTCCATCAACCCTCTAAATCCCACTCCACTGATGGCAGACACCGGGCGCACGTCTAACACCAACATTGCAGTTAGAGCCGCAGTTATACGCTTTGCAATAGGGTGACTACTATCGTATTTTGTGGTCATGGAAAACGACTGTTGGACGGTCAATTGTTTTGTGAAAGACTTAGCGGTCTTACGACTTCCCCTCTGGGAAGATGACCGACTAACAGCAGCAACAGCAGCAGTGGCAGTAGTAGGCGTACCGCTGCAGGATTCCTCGGATGAATCCCGTATTGAGGAGGACTCAGTCTGGCTGCTGACTTGGGCTGCAGGACTGAATCTGATGGAGATCGTGGAGGAAGTTGACGAGGAGGGTGTTGCTGGTGTGTATCCAACTGGACCACAGGATTTAGGTGTCCCTGTACCGATGACTGTACTAGCCCCAGTTCCTGAACTAACCACTGAACTATGAAGGTTATTCAGGTGATGTATAAGGGAGGATGTTCCTAGGTGGGCAAGATCCTTACCCCTGCTTATTTGAGCTTTACATAAGCTACATATGGCCATACATTGGTTGTCTGGATTTGGATAAAAATAACTCCAGACCGAAGAGGTGCATTTTTGGTCTTCTGACCAGGCATGACGATGGGCTTTTTCATCCCATGGACATCAGCTGCTTCTCCCCGTGGTGCCTCATTTACAATAACCACATTACCATCCTCATCATCAAGTTCCTCCACAGCGCCAGCTACATCATCAATAGACTCCTCCCGAGCCACCTCTTCCCGTACAGTGATGGGAAGGTCAGGCTTGACAACCACCAACACCCTTGGACTCGCCTTGGGGATTTGTGATAATTTCTCTTTAGAAGGCAGAGTTGTTTGCTGTTTTGTTGCTGACAGCATAACTCTTCAATTTTTTGTAGGGGGGGGGGAGGAGGAGGAGGGCTAAGATCCGTGGGTGAAGCTGAACCACTAGTCATGAACACGGGCCAGGGCCTAAGCCGTTCCTTGCCACTCCGTGTCGTAAATGGCATATTGGCAACTTTACGTTTCTCCGCAGATGATTTTAAGTTTCTCTTTTTGCTACTTTTTCTTAACTTGGGCTTTTTGGATTTTACATGCCCTGTACTACGAGATTGGGCATCGGGCT
Organism: Mixophyes fleayi; assembly: GCF_038048845.1. Taxonomy (NCBI): domain Eukaryota; kingdom Metazoa; phylum Chordata; class Amphibia; order Anura; family Limnodynastidae; genus Mixophyes; species Mixophyes fleayi. The sequence goes on from NC_134409.1 coordinate 77,154,824, forward strand.
TGGAAGACGAAGTTGATGGCATTTCATCGTCTATGTCATGACTAGTGGCAGCAGCTTTAGCATTAGGAGGAAGTGGGTCTTGATCTTTCCCTACTTTATCCTCCAAATTTTTGCTCTCCATTATATGTAGCACAAGATACTGCAGAATGTGTGAACTTGGTAATATTGCAGTACCAATGGACTTATATTGCTGGATTGGTTTTGCAAATTTGGTTATAATTATTTTTTTTTTACATTTTTTATTTTAATTTTTTTTATAACTTTTTTTTTATTTTTTAAAAACTTGGGAATAATGGGGAAATAACTATGCCCTTAGAAACACAGAGCATAGGACACAGCACCACTGGACTGAACAGGACACAGCACAGGACCCAGCAGCACTACTGAACTCAGCAGGACAGAGCACAGGACACAGCACCACTGGACTGATACTGCAGAATGTGTGAACTTTGTAATATTGCAGTACCACTGGACTTTTACTGCTGAATGTGTGAACTTCGTAATATTGCAGTACCAATGGGCTTATACTGCAGGATTGGTTGTGCAAATTTTGTTGTAATTAAAAAAAAATTAAATTAGTTTTTTTTATTTTTTTAAACACTTGAGAATATTGGGGAAATAACTATGCCCTTAGAAACACAGAGCACAGGACACAGCACCACTGGACTGAACAGGACACAGCACAGGACCCAGCAGCACCACTGACCTCAGAAGGACAGAGCACAGGACACAGCACCACTGGACTGAGCACAGCACAGCACAGAACTGAACTGAACTGAACAGAACTGAACAGCATGAGATATAGCAGGACAGAGGACCACCTAACACACCCTCCCTCTACCCTGATCAATGCCCGAGTGAAGATGGCGGCGACTAGCAGGGAATTTATAGGATCCGAGTATCACGAGATCCGACAATGGGATTATGAGTCAGAGCCTCAGTTTCAGATTTGAATTTGGCGCCAATACCCGGATCTGTCTCGGATCCGACTCGGATCGGCAACGTTCGGGTGGGCTCGGATTTCATAAATCCGAGTGCGCTCATCTCTACTATTAACATGTATTTATTTCCCTGCCATGTGCCATGCCCCTGTATTGTGGGGGCATGCAGCACTGTGTTGAAGCAGTATATAACCAAGAACCTGGAGAGCTGTCAGAAGTGGTTGTGGTGAGTACTGCACTGCTACTCACATTAGACAAATTGTGACCTGGGATGTTGAATTGTATTGGTTGAATTTTGAACCAATCCCAGCCTGTTAGGAACTTACCTTGTCCCCGTTCCGCTGCGCTGTCAGCGGGAGCTGACAGCGGTGTCCATATCTTCAGCGCTGCTTCTGTTAGCGCTGCCGCACTTCCGGCTTCTCTCTGCTGCTGATCATGTGACTCCTGGGCGGGGAATTCAAACTCCTATATCTTCCCTGCTCTGACACGCTGCCTGTGTCAGAGCAATGTGTTTCCTGTTTCTGGCTACAGTTCCTGTGTCCTGACTCCTGTGATCCTGCCCCCTGTTCACCCCTCTATTCCTCCTACTCCTGTGTACCTACCTGGCTGTGACCGACTATTCTCTGGATCTCCCTCTGGCACCGTATACCTGATACCTTCTGTGTACCGACCCGGCTGTGTCACCGACTATTCTCTGGATCTCCCTCTGGCACCGTATACCTGATACCTTCTGTGTACCGACCCGGCTGTGTTACCGACTATTCTCTGGATCTCCCTCTGGCACCGTATACCTGATACCTTCTGTGTACCGACCCGGCTGTGTTACCGACTATTCTCTGGATCCTGCCACGCACCCATTGCCTCCGTGCATCTACCGGTTACTGTTCCAGACCTACTACGCCTGGAATTCACGGTTAGTGCCTGTACTTGCACCGCATTGTCTATTTTCTTGTCTGCCTGCCATCACTTAGAACTTTCTCCCTTACGTCAGTAGGCTAATCTGGGGGCCGCGACCTGCGGTTCTTCAGCAGCTAAGCCCACACTACCTTGCGGTGGTTCTTGGTGAAGACCGGAAGGCCGTTAGACTCCGCGCCCTAGGTAAGCCTGTGCTAATACTGACTAAGGCATCAAAATCGTAACAGTTTGCTCTGACCCTTATCTAACTGATGGAAGCGACAGGGAATCCCACTGCGAGAGTACTACTGGATAACTTAGCGGCTCAGGTTGAGGAACAGGGGAAAAATCAAGAACAGTTATTACAGATTCTGCAGACTCTATCTAACAGGTTGGATACGCTCCAAGCAGCTCAGGTGGCAGCTCCTAATCCTCCACCTGCTCCGGCCCCACAGCCTGCCCCCGCTCCAAGCGGTTCAGCTGTATCTGCTCCCACCACCTCTCAACTCCGCATACCTAACCCACCCAAGTTCAATGGGGATCCTAAGGAATGCCGAGGCTTCTTGAACCAGTGTGCTATTCAATTCGAACTTTTGCCCGGGAACTTTCCCACACAGAAAACTAAAGTCGCTTATATTATTTCCTTATTGTCTGGTCAAGCGCTTGCCTGGGCTTCTCCTCTCTGGGAACATGATGACCCCATTCTCCATAATTGTGCCACTTTCTTGGAAACCTTCAGACGCATCTTTGATGAACCCGGACGAGTCTCCAGTGCAGCTTCTGGACTCCTCCGTCTGCGCCAGGGTACCCTTACTCTGGGCCAGTATGCCCTTCAATTTCGCACTATGGCGGCCGAACTTCGTTAGAACAATGAAGCGTTAGTGGCCACATTTTGCCAAGGCTTGTCCTATCGTATTAAGGACGAGCTAGCAGCCTGAGAGTTACCCACTACCCTGGATGCTTTGATCTCTCTCTGTAACCAGATTGATATACGTTTCCGTGAACGCACTCAGGAGAGAGAGAGTTCCCGTCGATCTACTTTCCGTTTGAATTCCCCGCCCAGGAGTCACATGATCAGCAGCAGAGAGAAGCCGGAAGTGCGGCAGCGCTAACAGAAGCAGCGCTGAAGATATGGACACCGCTGTCAGCTCCCGCTGACAGCGCAGCGAAACGGGGACAAGGTAAGTTCCTAACACAGCCCTAATGATTTCTGACTGGGGATTATGTCCAAGTGACCCTTGGTGACACAAGTTACCCAAAATTTACACTGCCCGGTCAGAGGTGCAGAGTCAATGAGCTCCCCAGCTTTCACCAAGAACCGCCACAAGGCAGAATGAATTTCCCTGCCGATAAACTCATAGGGCATGGTTCTCTGAACCGCCTTTTGGTCCCGCCCGAATATCCTACTCACCAATGTAATGGTGTGGGCCCCAGCAAGAGAGAAAGACGAAAAGGAAAGATGATTCTCACCAGGTAAATGCCACATCCTCTTCATGGCCATCCGCACTCCTAGGAGTGCAGACTAGAAAAATGACACAATACAGCCCATGTACAATTCTGTCTACTGGGCTAAAATGTACCTTCCACACTAGTGCTAGCTACAATAACAAAACAGTGTCCTAGCAACCAAACTATGTGACCAGATGCTGTGTAACTATACACTTCTAGCACTAGGTGTAGTGTACTGCCCTAACTCAAACCCAACAGTTCACAAACACCAATCACAAAAGACAGATGCCAGGGAATAACTGTTACGATTCTCAGGAGATTTCTATCCTTAAGTGTTAGTGTAAGGACCCTCGAGGAGATGTGCCTCACAGGGCGACTAACTCCTAGTACCTCAAGACTTACCACGATTCGCGTGGATGACTGGATCCTACCTTGGTCCCGGATCAGGAAGTTCTCCGTACACTCACGAAAACACCTAAGGGGAGAAACAGAGTTAAACCGAGCCTACCAGGTAAGGGCTGTCCGAGAATATGGCAATGAACAAGGACACTCTCAGTCCAAGCCCACTTGCCACCTCCTCACTTTGCTCTCGCCAAGGCATGGGGGACTACAGGCACTTGAGACCAGGACTAGTCCTGCCTCAAGTACCTCACACACCTCCCGGTGAGGGCCTAACCGAAAGGGGGAATCGAGCGTGATACTCACCGGGACACTCCCACTTCCGATCCGGTTCTCCTGCACCTCTCCGACACCTGCGGATGACAAGGAACACACAGCCTCCCTCTGCACTCTCAGTGAGACTAAGATGGTCACCCACAAACGCTGAACTGACTACAACAGCGACCCGACCCTAACAACGCTCTAATGGTCAGCAACGCAACTAAGTCAAACAACTATGACTAACTAGGTGTGGTGCACTAACAGAGCTACTCACTAAGCACTACGTGGAACACCAGCCGGTGTTCACAGACTATACCGGAGGGCGGTTCCTAACCCCTTCACCCAGATCTAACCAAGGAGACTGTCTCCTTACGATGGGGTCACCCATGGACCCTAAGGACCGGCTGCACCAGGCCCGACTGAGGCTCGCTGAAACAGCACACTAACCCATGGGCCGACTGCCGCACGGAACAGCCGATCGAAACTGAACCACCCGACTGCCAGTACTCGGGTATTGAACACGTATCCTTACACCCGGAACCACAGGATGACCTGCATGGAACTCGGGCTTGGGGACCCTCAACCAGAACCACGGGCCACCCCTGGAAATGCCTCAAGGTGTGCTGCACTGCCACTGACTCACTCAGTCACCCCCTCTGGGAACCAGCGTGACCCCAGGGACCTAGGGGACGGGAAAACTACACATGTTCTTCCCTGACTATGTGTAAGCTGGTAACTACACCTGTCCCCACAGCACGGGTTAGCACAGGAAAACACAGGAAACAAGAGCCTACCTTTAATGGGGGCCTGACGTCTTGCCCCTGGACACAATTGTGTAGCACACCCCAAAATACAGTAATACAAACAATACTCGCCACACAGAAAAAATAAATGCAGTATACAGTACTTTGTACGCTACTCACCAGAGCACACAGCTGCTAGCCAACCAGCCGGTTGCTATAGCACCCACAGGAGCCTCCGCTCTACTGTACCTCCTAACTCTGTATGCTCACCTCACACAGGACCGTGCCTACACTCACAAGGCTCTCACGGCTTTGCCACACCACCAGGGCCTTCTGCCATATACACCATGGGCCTCTGCCCAGCTGCCTACAGAGCCTTGCGCTCTGAGTATGGGCCTTGTGCCCTTCTACCTAGGGGCACTAGCCCCTGCCTACTCAGGCCTTGAGGCCTTCCTCTCTAACTACTAGGGCCTTGTGCCCTTCTCAGCCTATGGGCTACCAGCCCCTACTAAGGCCTTGTGGCCTTCCTATGGCCTCTAGGCCACTACCTACCTAAGGGCCTTGTGCCCTTGTACACTTGGGAGATCTGAGCCTCCCCTGCCTAACTAACTACTAAGGGCCTTGTGCCCTATTAACACTTTATGGCCTACTGGCCCACTATGTCACAACCAAGGGCCTATTGCCCGGTCCCTGGGCTTTGTGCCCCTAGTTTATTCTCACGGGCCTTGTGCCCGACTGTGGCCACGGGCCTAGTGCCCGACTTTAGCAGGTGTGCTGCGGGCGTGGGCCCGGGAGAGATGTTGCCCGGCCAGGGACTTACCTGGTGCTGTCTTCGGGGAGCTTCTCCTGGACTCCTTCCCCTTCTGCCGCTGCTTCCATGCTCTGCCGCCGGCTTCTGGTCTTGATCACGACGGTCTTCAGGCAGCAGAGGCGCTCTTAGCCCTGACAAGGGCTCTCTGCCGCCACTGCTTGTCTCCGCTGTTTTCTTCTCTTCTGGTCTTGATCCCGCAGCTCTCCGCGACACGTCCTGCTCCTTCTCTCTCCGCTGACGAACCAAGAAATGGCGGCGCACGCGCTGACTTAAATAGTCGTCGCCGCACTGATGTCATCACGTAGCGTCGACGCGACGCTACGCAATGACGTGGCGGGTCCTGATTGGCCCGCCGCCGCTGCGGGGTTTCTGATGGCCGGGAGGTGAGCCCTGATTGGCTCACCGTCCCGGCCGAACCAAGAGGACCGTCAAGACCGGGTAAGCCCCTCACATTAGCACTGGCCTTCCAAAGGTGAGGAGTCTAACGTACCGCCCCGTCTTCACCAAGAACCGCGTCAAGGCGGGATGGATTTGGCTGCCTGAGATCTGTAGGTCGCGGCTCTTAGAACAGCCCACTGACGTGATAGGTAACAGACGGTTGGTAAGAGACCAAGGCTGGGCCAGGGAGAGCAGACTCGGTAGTGAAGTACAGCGAGGCGAAGCAGGATTTAGTTAGCTGAACTGGTACAGCACACACAAAAGAATCCTAAGCCGTAATCGGTGGTCAGATACGTTGAAGAAACACGACACACAAAAGTCACTGAGTCGGATACATTGGAGCACATACAGCAGAGTAGTCGGTATGGTTATCTGGGTCGGATACACTGGAGCACAGGCAGCAGAGTGGATGTCCAGATGCAGAAATCTAACAAGCCCAAAGGTCATGCCACTTCGCATCAAGGATTGTGTGACCACCCGAACCAGGAAGGGCTGAGCTTTACACAGAGGAAGAGAAATCAGCAGCACAGGAATTTGAAGCAGGTAAGTTTTGTGATAATAACGGACACCAAAAGCTTACCTTTAATGGGGGCCTGACTTGGAAGGGAAATACCACACATGAATATAATGCAATACACTAAAGTGACAACCACGCAATGGCCACCTAACTACAGTGCAATGGGGACAGACCGGGCAATCTCTCAAAATGACAGGGAACCTCCTAACCTTGACTACAGGTTAATTTTGTACTTCCACTAGTGTCCACAGACTAATCCTGCAATTACTTGGGCCACAGGTTAAGCCTGACTTTAAATGGGGCCACAGGCTAAGCTTGAAATTATTTGTGGGCACAGGCTAAGCTTAAAATTAAATAAATGCAGCCAAATAAAGAAATATACAGTTACCCTAAATACTCCTAATTACCCAGGGCCTTATGCCCCCCTGATGCTGCAGGAACCTAGTGTCCTACAGATGCCCAGGGCCTTGTGCCCAATGTGTAGAAAGATAGAGAGCAGACATGGGCCTGGAAGAGGGCTGCACCTGACTCTAACACCTTTTATTGGCAGCAGTGAGGAACCATGATAGCTCTTTTGTTTCCCCCAGCAGTCTTGTATCTTGATAACACAGCTCTCCGGCTCTGCGCTGTCTGTCACGTCTTCTTTCTTCCCTTTCCCTTGTGCCCCACATAGCCTTTTGAATTGGGGCAAAAGAGCTTCATTTTTGTCTCATCTGTCCACAAAACCTTATCCTGCATTTTAGCTGGGTCACTCTGATGTGTTTAGGCAACCTCCAGATATATTTTGAAGTGGTTTTTCTTCAGTAATGGCTTTATTCTCGCCACCCTCACAAACAGACCAGTTGTATGCAGAGCTCTTGATATGCTTGACCGTTCCCAGTCTCTGTTACTGTTGACCTTCACTCTAGTCTCAGCCACAAAATTGTGCAGCTCCTTCAAGATGATAGTTACTCTCTGTGGCTTCCCTCACAAGTCTCCTTCTTGCTCTGACCTTGAGTTTTAAGGGGCAGCCTTGTCTAGGTAGTGCCTCGGTGGTATGATGCAGCTTTCATTTTCTCACAATTGATCCTTTATTTTCACAGCTCTCCTTCAGATTCACATTATGACTAACATTATTTGAATTAAGGGGTCTTTTATCCTTTAAAACTGATCCTTTTCTTAATTGTTCACACATAGAGGCTAATTGAAACCCAATTGTTAGGGCAATAGCTTTTATCTGTGTAAACTTGGGACTTTCACAGCACATGGGGCTAAATACTTGTGCATGTGTTTTTTTCAGTTTTTTAAAAAATATATTTTAGGAGGATATATTTAAATAAATCTGCAGAAAAATAATTGAGTTTTAAAATCTACTTTAAGTGCCTACAGGCTCTTAAAGTAAATTTACAATTTTATCAAGAAAAACTATCTTATGTTTAAAAATGTCCATTCAAATTTATTTTGATTAAGTTTTATCTCATACAAATACAGTCAGCTATAACTCTCAATTTAATTCAATGGGTGGAATTGATCCTTGAATCTATCTGAGGTATCCTTGGTGGTATAAGTACCACAGGTTGAGAAACCATGCTCTATAGGGGTATTTGCAATCACAGGATGTTACTTTTATTTCTTTTTTTCTTTTTTTTTTTGGTTCCCAGCATCTCAAATTGTGCCTACACACCAAGGGGTAAATGTATCATAGTGCGGGTTGTACAAGTCGCCGGAAATCGTCAAGATGACAGCTTAAATTTAAAGAGGCGCTGCTTAATTGTAAAGGGAAGTTTAAAGAGGCGCTGCCTTGTAAAAGGAAGTTTAAAGAGGCGCTGCCTTGTAAAGGGAAGTTTCCCTTTACAAGGCAGCGCCGCTTTAAATTTAAGCTTTCATCTCGCTGATTTCTGGCAACTTGTACAGCTAGCACTATGATACCTTTTCCCCCAAATGTTTGTGGCAAGGTATCTGTGATAATTGTGCTAGCACGAGCAGCACTGTTTAACTGTCATGACTGAACACTAAAAAAAGATAAACCTTTAGGAGAAGAACGAATGAATAGAAACATAAAATGAATTATTCCTTCGATTTTAACCGCATATTCGTAATTGTTTTTGTCAAAGTGACAATATTTGTAGAAAATATTCCAAAATTACATGCTCCTCTCTCCTAAAAAACTATATGTACAACTCATCCTGTTTATATATTGCAAGGAAATATCTCAAAAGCAACGAATATCTTTTTGGTTAAGAAAATTTTAATTATGTGTTTGTAAGAAGTCTGTTTAATTTCCTGTGTGTTTACAGATTAAAACATTTCTGCAGTGGATTTCAGTTATGATATAATTTCTTTTAACTGTAAACAATTTTGGCATCTGAGTCTAACAGAAGCCAGTGTTATTGTGAGCTAAATTTTCTTTCCTTAATTGAAACCAAATGTTGTACAGGTTGCATGCTGGGATCTCTGGCAACTTCTTTGCCATACACAGAGTCTTTCTCATAGACAGCTTACATGAAGCACATTACTGAACCTCCCTGCAAACATTTCCTTTGGAAGCTGATGATTCTCTCTTCTTCTCCCATAGCTCTGGATTTTGTTTTAAAGAATGTGCTTTTAGACAAAATTTGATTTTTTTTTTTAATGAATTACGCTTAAAATCTTATGCTTAAAAGGGAACATTTTACTTTGTCTGCTAAAAGCATAAAGAGCGCTGTTAAAGCGTAAAATAGTTTTCCGGAATGATTGCACTACTCCAGGAAAGCATATAAAAAATATTCTGAAAGTGTTTGAGGGGAAAATGGACATTGTATGAAGATGTTTCAAGTGTGGAAGTGTTACTCTTAAGAATACTTGAAATTTAGCAAAAGTTCATCGGTAAGCCACAGAGATCTCATCTCACAGAAACGTCTTCAACAAACATGTAAGTTTCAAATAATTAAAAAATATATATTTTCATGTTGAATTTTCTTGTTTTACTCCAAATGTCTTTCATTTATGATGCATTCACATATCCTTTCAAAATTTAGAATATTGTGTGCTGTCCGTTGTAATTTATGTGCCTTTCAAGACCAATCTTAGTTAAGGGAAATGTGCCTCTGTTTAACTACTGCATGCAGTCTGCAGCTTTTGGCAAGATAATGCTCAAAGCTTGGCATGGTGTTGCCGGCTCCTCTTGTAGAAATGGAGATTATTTCAAATTTAGAGATTACTTATTTCAAACCAGTAACATTTGCACTACATTGTTTTTGTCAAACCATTTATTTCACTCTTTTTTATATACTCTAAAAGGGCAATTGTAGTGCTTAGAAGGAATGATACATGCACATACATACATAATCTATCCTGGATAATTGTGTTTTCTTATTTAATGATGTCTACTTTGATGAAAAGGTGGTATTTACAACAAATACCACAAAAAACTATCACATCTAACACAAAAAATATAAATATAATTAAATAGATATCCGTGTAATGGATTATGTTGCCATAGTATTGGTGTGATGCAGACATACCGGAGGTAATGCAAATTTATTTGTAATACATTATTATTATTATTATTATTATTATTATTATTATTATTAATATAGTACCACTATACTAATTAGAGGTGTGCAGAGAATACAACAATCCATAAATGCATAAAGGAATACACACATCAAAAAAAAATTATAATTAGAAAGTAATAGAAAGTTACAAATGATTTAGAGCAAATTATTGAATCGTAGGCAAATAAACAAAAACAAAATCGGTATCCATTTTATGGATTTCTTTTGTTAACTATAATTATTTTTTGTGACATACTAATTATGATTTAATACTTACAAGTGAATATATATATATATATATATATATATATCTATCTGTAAGATATGATAGAAACATCGTTCCTGACGTATTGTCACGTTTTCTCACTAGTGAAAATGCTGTTAATCAATATGCAGTGCAGTCATATATGATGAAATTGCTTCTTTTATACAATTCTTCCACAATATTTGGGCTATATATATTGTCTGATGCCCTCCAGAAAAGTAATGGACAGGTATAAAGTTGTATGTGAGCTGGAAAAATAAAGTGAGCTTGTTATTCAAAGCAGTAGCTAAAGGTCTGGTGCAAGAATTTGCTAGTGTAAATATATTTTTTTAAATAAAAAATAAAATAAAAAATAGTGTTCCCAGCACCAATGCTCAGTCTAGGCTGGTAGTGGCAAAATTGTGGGTAGAGTGGGGGGTGAATAATGTGGCTAGTGCAGGTGCACTACAGGTTTCAAGGGGCCCTATAAGCAAGGCCAAGCTGATGCGTGAAGTTCTACAAGCACACATGCACTGGCAGCAGTGGATATGGTGGGACTTTTAGTTCTACACGCGCCAGCATACCCAAGCAGTTTAGGCATGGAGAGGCTTGCTGTGACCATGTAGTGCACCAGCAAAGACATGCTTTAATCTATTTCTAACTCTTTTTTTGCCCCAACACCCACCAACAAGGGGCAAGCCTTAGTGCTTTCAGCTACACTTGCCAACTCTCCCTGAATGTCAGGGAAATTCCCTGAAATAGGGGTGATCTCCCTCACTCCCTGAAGAGTCTGGCATTCTCCCTGATACTGAGCCAGTACAAGATGTGGTTGGCTTCACCATCTGTGGCATGATGACACAGTTTAGAAATTGTGTCCTATGTCCATGTATTGATGACTATGGAGGTGGCTATTTTCATGAAGAATTAATCAAAGACTGACAGATAAGACAACATGACTTCAGTAATGGAGACATTAATGTAAGACACTTCAGTCTCTAGAGCAGGGGTGTCCAACCTTTTAGCTTTCCTGGGCCACATTGGAAGACGACGAGTTGGTTTGGGCCGCACATAAGATACACTAACAATAACGATAGCTGATCATCCAAAAAACCATAGAAAACATAGTTACCATATATATATGAGAAAAAAAGTGATATATATATATATATATATATATATATATATATATATATATATAAATATATCACTTTTTTTTCAAATCCCCCTATACTTACCTTTCAATCGCCCTGTTCAAAAAAATCCTCTCTAGTTATTATACTATAATCACTTTTTGTATTGTTTCAATGCAATATCAATAAAGTGCATTTAAGCCAGGCATTGTATATCAGGGTGCCCTGACCAGGCCTGCGGTACCTGACATATACACCACTGTGACCCCAAATTGTGACCTGTTTTGATAATTACACCACTATGTTAGTTAAGGGATAACAACTTATAATGGGCCAAAGAGAATAATATATAATGCCCCATTAGTAATACAAGTAGAAGTATGTAGCAGGGAGATAAGGTCCATGATGTTCCAGGACCAGGTGACTTTTATTCACTTGTCAGCGTCCCTTGAAATAATAAAAAAAAATCCCCCTTAACTTACCTTTTAATCGGCTTGTTCTCCTGTCCTCTTCTCTTCTTTTCTCCAATTCTGTGCTGCTGATTGTTCTTCTCGCGCGGGTGACTCCTCGTGCTGCGCTCCGCAATGGATGTTGGGCATGATGACATCACGCCCTACATTCACTGCGAGCACCGCACGGAGGAGGAGACAAGGGAGGGAGCTGGAGTACCAGCTGACGTGACCGCAAGGTAAGTAGTTTCTTTTCTTTTTTTTTTTGCAGGATTTTTTTTTTCCATTAACAGCGCTGCCCCCTTGCCAAAACCAAAACTCCTTCTGGGCCACATTTACAGGCGTGCTGGGCTGCGGGTTGGACAACCCTGCTCTAGAGATTCATTAGCAGCTTTTCCTTAACGCATAGCTGCCTACTCTCCTGGAATGTTCGAGAGACTCTTGCATTTCTGGGAGACCCCCAGGAGAACAGGGCAACCTCCCGATTCTCACCCGAACAATAGATAACTGACGGGGCGGGGCTTAATGATGCAAATATCACGTCATCTTAACCTGCTGTAATTGGCCAAAATTGTGACAATCGTTTAGGGGTGGGGCCAAAATTATATGATTCATCAAGCCCCGCCCCAGCATGCCCACTTCCCCCGGGATCTCCCTGAAGCCAGCGAGGAAAAGTTGGCAAGTATGCTTTCAGCATGGGGCTGTTTTTTTCTATGGTTTTAGGGGGCTTTTTAGGGAATTCAGTCCATGCTGAACAGTCTAGGGCTGCATGATATAATGACAGGGGGACCCCATGCTGCGGGTTTCCCTCTATTAGTGTCACCAGCCCCGCCTATCATAGCCTAGTGTGGGTAACAGCTTTTTCAGGGGGAGCCTACTCTGTTCATCCCCATGCTTTTGTATTCCCAGCACTGGTGCTGGGAATACTTTTGGGGGGTTTATTTGGAGGAGGTAAACCTTTTTTTTAAAAAAATTATGTGTTTTCTTTAAATACATTTAAAACCAGTCTACATCATCAATATGATAATGACAGATGTTTTAACAGCACAGCACATTGATACCCTTAATACCACATTATCATCAGCCTTATGTATTCAAATGCAAGTTTGTGTACTTTTATGTGAATGCATTTTGCATCTGCATTTTTAGATGTCAATGCATCTAACTCTGTTAGGTTGTGACTTACAATTAAATAAAAGCTTTCTTAGAGACCAAGACAGTGGTTATTGCATGCTTCTTTACTATAGAACTGCAGGAGACACATTACACAGAAGATAGATTCATACATTCATAACAGCACAAAAAATAGATCCTAACCTTCCACAGAATACACAAACAGGAACTACATACACCACAAACTCAGCATCAGGACTACGGCTACTTCTAGCATTGATTTCCTAGGCAGGGGTTTGAAACCCCAGGCTTTCCATTTTAAATCCAAACATCTGGGAACACTATTTATAAATCACATACATCATAGAGGAACTGACTCACACAATGTTATTGCTCCCAGCTAGCTTTTTTTTTTTTACTCTCCCTCTTTTGAACTCATACCCCTTTTTTTTTGTTCAAACTGTATTAAAAGACCCGTATAGATGCACTCATTAAGTGGATGCAAAAGTGTCTGACTTAACTATAGTAAGAATTATTGTTAAATTTGTAATCGATTGTCTTACACATGTTAATGGGTATGTGTTTGTTCCTCTAAAGTGATTTGGGTTTATGGAATATTATAAATTCCTCTTTGGTCATGTGCAATGTTGGGAAGTATGTTCTTCATTGCATAATCTCCATTTTTTAACCTTCAAATGGCCACTTTAATTTGCAAAAGGAGCTGTTAACAACATACACATATGTAAACATAAGCTAATTTGACAGAGCTTAAGATCATTAAAATTGCAAATACACTTCAGCTGGCCACAAAAATTCTGATCATTGGAATTTAAGTGTAAACAGATTTAATACAATAAAACATAGATGGCCAAATGGATAGGTTATACAATCATTTTTCATAGTACATTTTCATTGAAGCTAATAGGATGGAAGATAATTGTTATGTGTGTATTGTAATTGTAAAATAAAGTATATCCTACATATGTCCTATAAGGCACTGTCAAATAATAAATTTAATGTGTGAAACAATCACTTATTTTTGCCTATCTAATTAACAATCAACAGATTAAAAACGATTGGATTGTACCATATGTGCTTCAATTGTATATTGCTATGATTGTACAGATATGTCATAATTTATCTGGAAAAATGACATGTGTGTGGCTGTTTTTAAAGAGTATGAGTGTAGTCTAAAAGTTTTACTAGCAACATTCCCCATACTTTACCTTTACAGATTCAGAATGTATTAATACATATCTGTCAATAGAAACACATTTCTATTGTGATCTTGTTCTGGGTCCTAGTAATCTCTGAATCCTGGTTTGGCTACACATTGACACTTCCCTATCCTTCCCCACCCCTGCTGAGAAGTGATTGGTCCCGATGAGAAAAGGATCTCCTATCAATCTGTGTTATAATTAGCTCACATGACTTTGTTTCCTAACTGGCAATGAATTATAGAATGACAAACAGGGAGCTAACACTATTGATAGTTTTAAACAGTCAAGTAAATTATATACAAAATATAATAGTGGGGTCTGTACTGTATACTGGCCACCAAAATGTGTCTAATGTGGGTACTATCCAGTAGCAACCGAAAAGGGGTTTGTTTGTATACTAGTCACTTCAATGGGTTCTGGTTTTTAAGACTACATACCTATAATTTGTTCTGTTTATCTCATAGGAACTAGAAAGGACTTTGTCGTATGCTTGCCACCAGAATGGGGTTTGTTTTGATTATTAGCCACAAGAATTATCTCTGTATTGACCATTGCAAAACGTAAGTTGTCAAATGATCAGCAAAGTTGAAATTCGTTCGTCTGGAGAGTCAAAGAACACACTCCAGTGGGTGTTGCAGATACTCTGAGTTTATTAAAACAAAGCAGTAGTTTTAATAATCACAAGGTCATGTAGGCATATTATTATAGCACAAGTGTATCAGTGTATCAGCTGTGTAGCTTATAGGGCACTGAGCCAGTGAGAAGTGAAGTACATGTCTTCAAGGTTCAATAAGCTTTAAACAGGATGTAACTGTTGAGTGGAGTTTCATTTCAACATTCCCTTGAACAAAACAATTTAGCCGTTAACTCTTTCACCATATAATGTGGTGTATAATTTAATTTGGTCTACAATTTAGCATGACACTTCATAACATACTGGCAATTGATTGATATAGCGTGAACACTGATGAATACAATGTTACTGTGCTAGTTTTAAGTAGGGTATTGGTAGGATGAAGACATGTTATGATATATTGTGCAGTGCATATATGCATATTCATGTTTGAAAAATACAGACACATGTCAAATAAGACTTTTACAACACCTTAACCTTGCAAAGAAAAGGGTTATTGGACATTTTTTTCGCTCTTTACAATTTATTAGTAGCTGAAATGTATTACCTCGCCTGTGGTTCTTTTATATGTTGTACATTTTCTTGAAATTTAATATACTCATTCGTTGGTATATCATATGGCTTACAGCTCTGACGTCTGGTATTTCCTTTGGTACCCATTGGTTATTAGTGGCCTTAGCCTTACAAGACAATAAAGGGATCAGTGTGGTGTAGTTGTCTAGCCTGACATATATTGCATGTGGAACTAAGAATTCTTTCTTGGACTCAGATGCAAACCAATTATGATATGAAAACTCTAAACATTCTTTCTGTTATATATTGTCACCCCCCTTTACGTTCATTAATGATTACTGCATCTGGCTGTATATATAATCATCATGTCACTATGCTACTGGTATCCTGTCTGATATTCTGATATGGCCATTCAGCTAGAGTGCCAAGTGACTGGATCTTCCAGATTTGACCACACACATATGTGTCCCTTTGGATGGGACAAGAGGTCAGATTGGCCAGTGTATGGTCACCTTATCTGATCAAATACATTGCATCAAGATTCTGATTTTATAGACTTAGTAAATTGCGTTTTCAAGTGTAGCATGTACTTATTTAATTTTGAATACTATGCATATATGTTGTGTTTATCCATTACAATGTATTAATATATATATCTTTCATATGATGAATGTATGTACTAGCGTTTTCAAATTCAGCAGGTACCTAAGCATATCTAAAATATATTTCTATTTCTAAAAGAGATGATGATTAGGTATAGATGAAACAGTATACTGAATGTTCATACCGCAAAATTGTTAACTGCTTGCTTAAGTGGTGCTAATGATTTCATCATTAATAGCTTCACTTAGTAAAGCCTGAGTAATATAGATGTTTTCCTTACAGACAAATGTGTAATTCAGTCTCTCTATCAGTGAGTTCAACTGTCATATTGCCATCTTAGTTATTCCTTTGGTTATGTTAGGAACTCCCAAGTCAGTACAGTGAAACTCGGGAACTACTCTGAAGGCCAGGTGTTCGCTGGAGCCCCTAGTGGTGGGGACAGACTGGGCTGCGGGCTGACTGAGGGTCGAGTAACGTATACTGACTTAAAGGAGTTGCCAGAAATGGAGTGATTGGTGGACTGTAGTATAAGAAGAATCCTAGGTCAAAAGGTCACAGGCACAGATGCAATATCCAAGGGCAAGTGAAGGGTCAAACTCACAGGCAGAGAAGCAAAATCCGAATTCCAGGCAAAAGGTCAAGGTCAGAAGAGAAGGGTCACAGGTCCAATAACAAGCAGGGGTCAAAACACGGGTAGTCAAATCCAAGGTAGCAGGAACCAAAATGGATAGCACAAGCAGGCAGCAGGACTGAGGACAGAACGCTATAACCGGCAATGAGGCAGCTGGCCTCATTGCCCTAAATACTGAAGCAGACCAATGAGAGCCTAGCTCTCTAATTGCCCACAAGCTGTTCCAATTAGCCTTCAGGCTTGCCCCGCTGTTGCGCACGCACCCGGCTGCTCTGTAATGCCGGGACGCGGCGCTGGATAAGAGAGCTTCTTACCGTTGCCATGGCAACGTCTGACGAGCCCCCGGAAGTGACGTCCCGGTCGCCATAGTGACGGCCGGGACGGAGACAGGGGAGTCGTGGCGGCTGGGCACCACCGCGGCTCGTACAAGTACACCCCCTTGAGGAGGGGTCAAGGAACCCCGATATCCAGGTTTCGTGGGAAACTTATTAAAAAATTCTTTAATGAGCCTTTCAGCATGGAGACGCCTCTGTGGTATCCAACATCTCTCTTCTGGGCCGTACCCCTTCCAGTGAACTAGGAATTGAACTTGGCCTTGAACATCCTAGAGTCGAGGATCCTTTCGACGATGTATTCCTGGTCTCCGTTCACAATCAAAGGCCTGGGCCTGTTAGAGGAAGGCTGACTGAATTTGCTGGGAGCCGCAGCTTTCTTTAGAAGAGAACAGTGGAATGTTAAGGGTATTTTTAAGGAAGGTGGTAGTCTCAGCCTGAACGCCACTGGATTTATCTTTTTCTCGATTGAAAATGGTTCAATGTATCGAGGCCCCAGCTTCCTGCAAGGTTGCCGTAACCTGATGTTGCGTGTGGACAACCAAACCCGATCTTCCACTTTCAATGAACTTGGCGCATGATGACGGTCCGCGAAAACCTTGGATTTTTGGGAGGCTAGACCTAATGCAGCGTGCACCTTTTTCCAGACACCCCTCATCCTGGCAGTAAAAGCAGGTGTTCCGGAATCCCCACAGGATACAGCAGTAGAGAACGAGTTGGATTTCGGATGGAACCCGAAGTTGCAGAAGAACGGGGATGTGTGTATAGTGGAATGGCAAGAATTATTATACGCAAATTCCGCCCAGGGTAAGAGAGAGGACCAGTTATCATGGAATTTAGACACATACATTTGAAGAACTGTTCCAAGGCCTGATTGGTTCTCTCTGTCTGCCCATTCGACTGAGGGTGATATGCCGAGGACAGACTGATAGTGATCCCAACGGATTTACAAAAAGATCTCCAAAAGTGTGCAATAAACTGGGATCCTCGGTCCGATACAATGTCTTCGGGAAGCCCATGGAGACGAAAGATATGTGTGAGAAACAAGGTGGCCAGGGTCCTGGCATCCGGTAATTTGGGTAAGGAAATAAAATGTGCCATCTTACTGGATCGGTCCACCACTACCCAAATGGTGTTATGACCTGTAGATACTGGCAGGTCAACAATAAAATCCATCGAAAGATGAGTCCAAGGCCTGGTTGGAGCAGGTAAGGGTAACAGTAGACCAGAAGGACGATTTCTAGCAGATTTATTTCTGGCACATTCAGGACAGGCACGGACATAAGTCTCCACGTCATCCAATAAGGTAGGCCACCAAAGCCAGCGAGAAAGAATTTCGATAGTCCTACGAATTCCTAGATGACCAGCAGAGCGGTTATTGTGACCTTCTATGAGAACCGATTTCCTAAGGTGCACCGGAACAAATAATTTATTGGCAGGTGTCTGCATCGGAGCGATTTTCTGGAAGTGACGGATAGTGGCTCCTAAATCCTGGGTGAGTCCGAGATGAATTGTGGTTGAAGGAACAATAGGCAACGGGTCAGGTGACTGAGGATGATGGGCCAAAAAACATCGGGACAACGAATCGGCTTTAGAATTTTTGGAACCTGGACGAAATGTGATGAGGAACCTAAATCTGGTGAAGAATAGGGCCCAGCGAGCCTGCCTGGGATTCAGGGTTTTTGCGGTCTGAATATATTGGAGGTTTTTATGGTCTGTGAAGATGGTAATGGTATGTGCAGCTCCCTCCAACCAATGTCGCCATTCCTCCAATGCCAACTTAATGGCCAATAATTCATGGTTTCCAACGTCATAATTACATTTCGCAGGCAAATACTTTCTCGAGAAAAATGCACAAGGATGTAACTTTTTACTCTGTGGGTCTTTCTGAGAGAGAATGGCACCAGCAACGACATCCGAAGCGTCCACCTCCACAATAAACGGAAGTCCTGGATCAGGGTGTCTAAGGACTGGAGCGGAAATGAAGGCAGCTTTGAGAACTGAGAAACTTGCCAGTGTTTCTGCGGACCACTCCGCTGGGTTAGCTCCTTTTCGAGTGAGGGCAGTGATAGGAGCCACTAACGAGGAGAATGAGCCAATAAACCTTCGGTAATAATTGGCGAAGCCAAGGAATCTTTGGATCGCCTTCAAGTTAGTAGGTAGGACCCAATCTTGAATTGCCTGCACCTTGGCGGGATCCATAGCGAATCCTGATGAGGAGATGATATAACCCAGGAATGCCACTGTGGACACCTCAAATTCGCATTTCTCCCATTTTGCGTACAGATGATGCTCTCGTAATCTCAATAAAATCTGGCGGACGTGCTGACGATGCTGAGATAAGGATTCGGAATAAATTAAGATGTCATCCAAATAAACAACAACTGTTTTTCCCAGGAACTCACGTAATACATCGTTAATCAGGTCCTGAAAGACTGCCGGAGCGTTGCACAAACCGAATGGCATTACGAGATATTCGTAATGTCCCAAGTGGGTATTAAAGGCAGTCTTTCACTCATCCCCTTTCTTGATTCGGATAAGATTATTGGCCCCTCGGAGGTCAATCTTAGAGAATACAGTAGCTGTTTTTAATTGATCGAACAGAACAGAGATCAAGGGTAATGGATACATGTTCCTAATCGTGATGCTATTTAGTCCACGGAAATCGATGCATGGCCTCAGGCTGCCATCGTTTTTAGAAACGAAAAAACAACCTGCGCCAACCGGAGACTTAGAAGGGCGGATGAACCCTTTCTCCAGGTTTTCTTTTACGTATAATTCCATGGCCTGTGTTTCAGGAAGGGATAGTGAATATAAACGCCCTTTGGGCAACTTAGAACCGGGTACCAATTCAATTGCGCAGTCGTATTCCCGGTGTGGTGGAAGTGAATCAGCTTTCTTCTTGCAAAAGACATCACTGAAGTCCTGGTAGGGTACCAGCAACAATTCTGGACTAGGCTGTATAATTCTAAGAGGCAAGGTCAAGCAGGACATAGAGCACCCGGGACTGCAACGGACAATCTCCCCTGTTTTCCAATCAATAAGGGGGTTATGACTGCGAAGCCATGGATACCCCAATATCAAAGGAGCAGAGGGACAAGAGATAAGATAGAAAGAGAGCTCCTCCGTATGGAGGACTCCTACAGACAACCGAACCATTGGAGTCCTGGCAAGAATCCTTCCCCCAGGCAAGGGGTTACCATCCAAACCACATGTGGTGATGCTTGATCCTAACCTGATATGTGGAATATCAAGTGTCTGAGCCAAATGTATATCCAGAAAATTACCATCCGCACCACTGTCAAGAAAAGCTTTCAAGTCCATGGATCTCTCACGGAAAGTTAGATGTCCAGGGACTAATAAAGAATTGTCTGAAGAGGTAATCTGAAGACCCAAGCACACCTCTTCACCTGCACTTAGGCTTTGGAGTTTCCCGGCTTGCTGGGACATGAACGAACTAAGTGGCCTGGTTGACCACAATACATACACAAGCCTAGTGAGCGTCTTCTGGAGCGTTCCTCCAGAGGCAAGCAGTAAGCGCCCAATTACATGGGTTCAGAGGAATCGGGCAAAGTGTTATCAGAGCTAGTGAAAACGTCCATCAGAGCAGAGGACTCCCGTTCAGCCTTCCTCTCTCTGATCCGACGATCAATTTTTATGACAAGTTGCATCAAGTTCTCCAGCGTGTCGGATATCGGATACTGGACCAAGGAATCCTTAATCTGCTCAGTGAGTCCTAAGCGAAATTGACTTCGCAATGCTGGGTCGTTCCAGGCGCTATCAGTGGACCATCGCCGAAATTCCGCACAATACTCTTCCGCTGAGCGACGTCCTTGCCTTAGCGTACGGAGATGAGCCTCAGCTGAGGCTACCCTGTCCGAGTCATCGTACAATAACCCCAGAGCTTGAAAAAAGGCATCCACAGACTGTTAGGCTGGACTTGTGGAAGGCAAGGAGAAGGCCGAAGACTGAGGGTCGCCCTGGAGTAATGAGATGATGATTCCTACCCTCTGTTGTTCGGAACCAGAGGAACGTGGTTTCAGACGAAAGTACAACTTGCAGCTCTCTTTGAAATTACGGAAGGCTGGCCTGCTTCCAGAGAATCGGTCAGGCAAATTTATCTTAGGCTCCGGTGTGTCACCAGCGGGAACTTGCTGGAGCTGCCGGTCTCTGGAAGCCCCTTCTTGGACTGCCAGGCGCTGGGATAAACTCTGCACCACTTGGGAAACCGCCTGTATCTGGTTGGCCAGAATCTGGGCTGGGGACAGATTCGACTCCTCTCCGTCCATGGCCGTATGATACCAATCTTCCTTGGCCGGTTATAATGTTAGGAACTCCCAAGTCAGTACAGTGAAACTCGGGAACTACTCTGAAGGCCAGGTGTTCGCTGGAGCCCCTAGTGGTGGGGACAGACTGGGCTGCGGGCTGACCGAGGGTCGAGTAACGTATACTGACTTAAAGGAGTTGCCAGAAATGGAGTGATTGGTGGACTGTAAGATGTCACATACACACATACATAAACACACACATAAACATACAGGATCAAACACACAGATATGTAAGCTGTCACATAAACACACACATACATAAACACACACATACATAAACATACAGATATGTAAGCTGTCACATACACACACATACATAAACACACAGGATCAAACACACAGATATGTAAGCTGTAACATACACACACATACATAAAGACACAGATATGTAAGCTGTCACATAAACACACATATATATATATAAACACACAGACATGTACACTGTCATATACACAGATAAGCACAGACACACTCAAACACACAGATATGTAAGCTGTTATATACACACACATACATAAACACACAGGATCAAACACACAGATACGTAAGCTGTCACATACACACACACATACATAAACACACACATACATAAATACATACATAAACACACAGGATCAAACACACAGATATGTAAGCTGCCACATACACACACACATACATAAACACACACATACATAAACACATACATAAACACACAGGATCAAACACACAGATATGTAAGCTGTCACATAAACACACATATACATAAACACACAGACATGTAAGCTGTCATATACACAAACACAGACTCGCACACATTCTTACCTTCTGCTGCTGCCTCCTGCATAACACCCATGCTGGCCGTGTGGGAGGAAGGGGCAGAGCCAAACTGCTGGCAGAGAGCTGTACTCACACAGCAGGGGACTGACTGGGAGATGATTACAAGCAGTAGTGGCTGGTCCCGGGAGAGGGGCCAGCCACTGTAAGCATACGACACCCCAGGTAAGACAGGGGTTTTTGGGGACTAGGAAACCCCCCCTGGGTGCGCCCCTGAAATAGGATACATAAGTCTGGGTCTTTTCCCAGCAGTCAGCATAATACTAAAGTAAGATAACAGGCTACTCAGTTAGTCTAAGTTGTCAATTAATCACAAGAGTGCTAGTGTAGCACAAAAGCAAAACCCTTCTACACAACCAGAAGAGGATGGAGGCTCAATTATTATAAATGATAAAGGACAGTTATGCTTGACATCAGCTGACTATTTTAAGGTTTCTACTGTGACATCTACTTGTTTTGTGTCTCCACATCCGCTCTCCTAATTTCACCCATGATGCACCACCAGTAGCTGCACATGAATGCCATCCACCATTGTTTTATTATTGACAGCTAATAATGCTGCTACCTTGTCATAACTACATACTTTCCCATCCAGCTGCTAAAATTGTTATTCCGCTTCCATATGTATCAAGCTTCTTAGATTTTAAGCTCAGTTGGGCAGGTCCTTCTGTAACTTTTATTTCATGCATTGTAATTAACTTGTTTGTCATGATCTCCTCAGTCTTCAGCTCTGCATAGTATGTTAGTGTTTTATAAGTAAGAGATAATAATAACAATAAGCCATTGATTTAGACACCTCCTACGAATGAGGTTAGCAAAGTACCTAATTCCTACTAGAGGTAAATGATGAAAAAGAGCAGAAGTTTTTATGAATATAAGTATTTCACAGCTAGCAAAACATTTCATAAATAAAAAGCTAAAAAATGTTTCTAAAATTGGTTTAAAAGAGAAAAATCTAAATCAGAAGGCATAAATGACATCTTTAGAGTGCAATAATTCATCCTTGTATTCAGTAGTATTAAGAAAGCTTTAATGTTCCCCAGCGAGAGATGGGAAAGGCATCGGATCCCAGCAAGTGCCAATTAAGGTTGGGCATGTGATATTTCTTTTCTCATTTGCTGCCACTAAAATTAGTGTAATGTAAACTTAGGTGCATGAACTGTGTCAATATCAGAGCCCTTTGTTTGCTTGTTTCATCAGGTATAGTGTGGGCTATGTATATTTCTTATATGGAAAAATAAATAGTAATATATATAATAGTGAATATATTCTGTGAACCATATCCACTATTTCAGGTGGAGCAGATGTTCATGGAATGGAATCCTATTAAAAAAAACTGTCTCTGTCCTGTCAAAAAATCAAGCAAATATAACTCTCTTTAACTTGTTAAATGCCTTCAGTCCAGGCATTTTGCCACATGGGAGGGTTATTTGCTAACATTGCTCAGAGGTTCTCTAAACCAGTATCACGCATAATGGGTCACTTACAAAAGTAAAAAACTGCAGGCCTACTGGACAAATAAAGTTATTTGACATAATGTAATATTTTTATGAGACTATGCCCATTTTTATGGGTAGTGCGTGGATTTTGCACATCAAAATTAGTGACTCTTCCTGGGTGCAAACTTTCAAATTTGTTCTGATGAAAGGTAAAAGGTGGATCAGGGCATTTATAATTAAATGCGGGCTAGGAACAGTTATCTTCTTGTGTTCTGAGAAGTTGTGGATAAAAATTAATAATTCCCCAGACATAGGGGTATATTTACTAAACTGCGGGTTTGGAAAAAGTGGAGATGTTGCCTATAGTAACCAATCACATTTTAGGTATCATTTATTTAGTACATTCTACAAAATGACAGCTAGAATCTGATTGGTTGCTAAAGGCAACATCTCCACTTTTTCAAACCTGTAGTTTAGTAAATATACCCCATAGGGTTGCAGTATAGGACTAAAGTGCTTCCTGTGTCCAGTTCAGACCTCCCAGTATTATCAACACTGGCTTACCTCTTTTTCCCCTTTTTCTAGGGGCCATAAGAAGCATTCATGCTAGTTAGGAGGTTTGAGAAAATACTGGTCTCACTGTAGCAGTTGGATCAGTCTGTGTGTGCAATTTGCTTCCCCATCGCACAGGAAGAGGCCAAGACTCGCCAAACTCAGTCCAGAAATTTCCTGTTTTTAACTCCATTCCCACAGTACACTAACTAATTGGTTGCCATTTTGTTACACCATTCATTAGTATGGCCTTTACCAGGTCTGATTATAAAATATTTTCTTTGCGTAAATTGTAGTATAATATATGTAAAAATGTAATTGTGCAATTAGCAAATATTATCGATTGCAGTGACTACATGAAGAAATGTCTGCAAAATAGAAGACTGTAGTAAACAGGCAAAGTAATTTGGGACGTACATTTGGAAAACTTACAAAAATTTATATTTATAACTAAATACATGTACACATATGGACTTTTATAATTGCTTGTAGTATATGTATATACAGTCAAGTCCATAAATATTGGGACATGGACACAATTCTCATATTTTGGGATCTATACACCACCACAATGGATTTGAAATGAAACTAACAAGATGTGCTTTAACTGCAGACTTTCAGCTTTAATTTGAGGGAATTTACATCCAAATCAGGTGAATGGTGTAGGAATTACAACGGTTTCTATATGTGCCTCCCACTTTTAAGGGACCAAAAGTAATGGGACAAACTAAACAATCCTACATCAAACTTTCCCTTTTTAATACTTTGTTGCAAATCCTTTGCAGACAATTAAAGCCTGAAGTCTGGAACGCATAGACATCACCAGACGCTGGGTTTCATCCCTGGTGATTCTCCGCCAGGCCTCTACTGCAAATGTCTTGAGTTCCTGCGTGTTCTTGGGGCATTTTCCCTTCAATTTTGTCTTCATCAAGTGAAATGCATGCTCAATCAGATAAAGGTCAGGTGATTTACTTGGCCATTCGATAACATTCCACTTGTTTGCCTTTAAAAACTCTTTGGTTGCTTTTGCAGTATGCTTCCGGTCATTGTCCATCTGCAATGTGCCATCCAATAAGTTCTGAAGCATTTGACTGACTATGAGCAGATAATATTGCCCGAAACTTCAGAATTCATCCTGCTGCTTTTGTCAGCAGTCACATCATCAATAAATACAAGGGAACCAGTTCCATTGGCAGCCATACATGCCCACACCATGACACTACCACCCCCATGCTTCACTGATGAGGTGGTATGTTTTGGATCTTGAGCAGTTCCTTTCCTTATCCATACTCTTCTCTTCCCATCACTCTGGTACAAGTTGATCTTTGTCTCATCTGTCCATAGGATGTTGTTCCAGAACTGTAATGGCTTTTTTAGATGTTGTTTGCCAAACTCTAATCTGGTCTTCCTGTTTTTGTGGCTCACAAATGGTTTACATCTTGTGGTGAACCCTCTATATTCACTCTTGTGAAGTCTTCTCTTGATTGTTGACTTTGACACATATACACCTACCTCCTGGAGAATGTTCTTGATTTGGCCAACTGTTGTGAAAGGGTTTTTCTTCACCAGGGAAAAAATTCTTCTGTCATCCACCACAGTTGTTTTCCGTGGTCTTCCGGGTCTTTTGGTGTTGCTGAGCCCTCCGGTGCGTTGTTTCTTTTTAAGAATGTTCCAAACAGTTGATTTGGCCACAACTAAAGTTTTTGCTATCTCTCTGATGGGTTTGTTTTGATCTTTCAGCTTAATGATGGCTTGCTTCACTGATAGTGACAGCTCTTTGGATCTCATATTGAGAGTCGACAAGAACAGATTCCAAATGCAAATGTCACACCTAGAATCAACTCCAGACCTTTTACCTGCTTAATTGATGATGAAATAACGAGGGAATAGCCCACACATGTCCATGAAATAGCTTTTGGGTCGATTGTCCCATTATTTTTGGTCCCTTAAAAAGTGGGAGGCACATATAGAAACTGTTGTAATTCCTACACCGTTCACCTGATTTGGATGTAAATTCCCTCAAATTAAATCTGAAAGTCTGCAGTTAAAGCACATCTTGTTAGTTTCATTTCAAATCCATTGTGGTGGTGTATAGATCCCAAAATATGAGAATTGTGTCGATGTCCCAATATTTATGGACTTGACTGTATACAACAACAAAAACAATGTTACCATATGTGCAGGGCCGGACTGGCCATCTGGCACTTCTGGCAAATGCCAGAAGGGCCGATGGCTATATGGGCCGGCCCGACTCCCCCTGTCTTCTTGGTGGCTGGTTCCAGGAACCAGCCACCTCTGCTGCGCGCTCCCCAGCTCCCTCCCCCGTTATGCTGTGCAGCCAGTTACACTGGTGAGTTTATTTTTTTTTTTTAATTTGTTTTTTCTTGTACTGAAGAGGGGGGGTGTCGCGATTTTCGGGGGGGAGGGGGTCGCGGGGGTGCCGCGATTTTCGGGGGAGAGGGGGGTCGCGGGGGTGCCGCGATTTTCGGGGGGGTGCCCGCGATTTTAGGGGGGGTCGCGTGGTGCCGCGATTTTAGGGGGAGTCGTGGGGGTGCCGCGATTTTCGGGGGGGGGGGGGTCGCGGGGGTGCCGCGATTTTCGGGGGGGGGGGTGTCCACGATTTTCTGGGGGGGGGGGGGGTCGCGGGGGTGAGAGCCCGGGGTGCTGGGAAAGGGGGTGAGAGCCAGGGGGTGCTGGGAGAGAGGGTGAGAGAGCCGAAGGGGGTGCTGGGAGAGGGGGTGAGAGAGCCAGGGGGTGCTAGGAGAAGGGGTGAGAGAGCCAGGGGGTGCTGGGAGAGGGGGTGAGAGAGCCAAAGGGGAAGGGGGTTCTGGGAGAGGGGGTGAGAGAGCCAAAGGAGAAGGGGGTGCTGGGAGAGGGGGTGAGAGAGCCAAAGGGGAAGGGGGTTCTGGGAGAGGGGGTGAGAGAGCCAGGGTGGTAGGGAGTGCAGGAAGAGGAGTGAGAGAGCCGGGGGGTAGAGGGTGCAGGAAGACGTGTGAGAGAGCCAGAGGAGTAGGTGGTACAGGAAGATTTGTTAGAGACAGCGGAGAAGGTGGTGCAGGGGCATAGGTAAAAGAAAGTGTAAAGGGAGAGACATCTTAAGAATGGGAATGTCAGGGATGCAGCCATCATAAAACACAAGTAGTAATGAAGAATGGAAATGCACAGAGGGGACAAGTGTTAAAAAAAATAAAAAATCAAGCCTTCATACTCCATTCACTTATATTTTCTATACCCCCACTCCTAAATTTCTGCTTCGACCACTGCCCTCTATTCCTGCTCCCCACTGCCTGTGTGAGCTGACAGCTGCTGATCCCTCCTCGCCCAGCGTGCCCACTAGGAGAACAGAACACAGGATGCCATAATCAGGTAAGTTCATATATTTGCTCGTGTGGAATATGTTTTTAACCATCCTTTCTTGAACTGGGAACACTACAGCGTATCCAATAATGTTTAACACTATGTATTGCTCATTATTGCGCTGTAATGTTTTTTGCATATTTATCTGTACAGAGATTTTTAATTAAGAGGAAAAAACATTGCTTGTCATAAATTTTATCTGTAATTATGTCAATATATCTATTTTTGTTTGCATTGTAAATGATGTATTAAGCTGCTCTTGGGACTCACACTCAGAATCTGATATGCTGTACCAATTTTTATTTGTGAATGAGTTTTTGTCTGAGCTTTACTAATGATTTGGGGGCACTACTATGGCATAATGTTATTTGGGGTCACTATTGTGGCATAATATGATTTGGAGGCACTGTTGTGACATAATATGATTTGTGGGCACTACTGTATGGTATATGTTTTGGGGCCACTACTATGCCATAATATGATTTGTGGGCACTTCTGCATGACCAAATATGAATTGAGGGTAATACTATGTGGCATAATATGACCTTGGGGCACTACGATGTGGCATAATATGAACTGGGCACACTACGGTGTGGCATCATATGAACTTCTGCCAAAGGCAAGTTTTTCATTGTTGAATATGATGGGAGCCCAAAGAAGTTGCTGTATCAGGGCCCAAAATTCCTCTTGTCAGCCTTGCCTGTGAGTCAAGGGGGTAGACGTCTCCAGGTAAATAATCTAAATGTTTCCTATCTAATCAAACTGATGGATCATGATGGGTCACATCCAATTATTTCTCACCCACCTCCTCTATCCCCCTTAATTTATATACTGTGTTATTTAAAATGAATAGAAAAGACGCATATCCAATTACTGTAGTAAAACAAAAATATTTTTCTCTGACATTTTGCTGTAGATGGAAATACTTTTAATGCGGCCGTGTGGGTTCAACTGATCATTCAATAGTTATGTTTTTTTTAGATATATGTTAGTTTTATTTCATGTGGAATGATTCATGAAAATTCTGCCATTACTATTTCATTGAGGGAAAAGGGTACCTGTTACCTATATGTGTGTGTAAGTACTCTGTTCGTAGTTGCTATTTTGTGGGAGATTTGAAAAAAGCAAAACATTGTTTCCTACAGTGGCGTCTGTATAATTGGTGGTATTGCTGTAGTATGGGGTGGCGTGCTGGTGGCAATGTTGTAGTGTGTTTGGTGCTTAGTATTGCTAATAAGTAGGAGAGGGTATTGCTATAATGTGGGGGGTGACGCTGGACGCTGTAATGTGGGGGGTGATGCCGGTTGCTGTAATGTGGGGGGTGATGCTGGACGCTGTAATGTGGGGGGTGATGCTGGACTCTGTAATGTGGGGGGTGATGCTGGACGCTGTAATGTGGGGAGTGATGCTGTAATGTGGGGGGTGATGCCGGTTGCTATAATGTGGGGGTGATTGATGTAGTATGAGTGTGTGTGGGGGGTTATTTATTGCTGTAATTTGGGTACTAATAATGTATTGTCATGGTATTTATTGATGTAATTGGGGTGCTAATAATGTAATGTTGAGGGTCATTAGGAGAAATAAATACCCCCTCCCCCCCCACACACACTCATACTACATCATGTTGTACTGCGCCAGCATCAGTGTGCAACAATATAGTGCATGGAGTCCACGTGGGCCTGTGTGCTTTAAATGCCAGGGCTGATTTTTAGTCCCAGTCCGGCCCTGCATATGTGTGTGAAAAGTGCAGCATGCAGACCTCACATAGAAATCATTAGTTTTTAGGGAATAGGCAAACATTTGTTGCTACACTCATTAGAAGTGAAATAAAATGAATAAATTAAAATGAGGCTAATGTAGGCAAGGTTGTTAGAGAAATGCTGGTTACAGACATAAAATTGGTTAAAAATTGCATACAAAATAGTGTATTAGGGGTTTCAGTGCCCCTTACAAAAACTGAGCACTATATTTGCATATTTCTTGTAGACATGTGATATTTCAATATTTGTGAGTGATCATTTTCCTGGAGAGTTACCTGACTGTTACTGTTAATCCTACTGCAAGCAACGCACAGACCCTCCTTGTTTCTGAAGAAAAAAAATCGTACAAAGAAAGACTGTTTCAAAATTCTCCCTTGCTATGTTATTAACTCAGTGTTTTCAGAGCAACTACATGTCAGATTCATAAAAAAACATTCACATTGCATCCAATATTGCTGGTGCAGCCTACAAACCATCCTATAATTTTTAAATACTTGTTCAAAAATCAGTGGCAGACTCCTAGTAGATAGCATCGGCATTCAATTCTCCACTCTAAAACTAATAGTTAATTCTATGCCTTTGGTTACAGTAAATAGGCAGGTCTCTATTCAATTTGTAAACATTTGCATCACTCACAAAATAAAATATACTGAGACTTGAACCTAGAACAGACAGACAATGGGAGAGATTCAATTAAACGTGATGTGTCTCCAGGACAGTCTGTGGAGACACATTGTCCAGCAAGAAAGTCTCACTTTGAGAAATAAGCGGAGATTCCTTACCATAATAGGCAGCAATGTGCACAGCCGGAGATCATGATGATCTACCCCGGCAACTGGATACAGCTTTCTGCCATACCTGTACTAATACTACTTTGACTCGAACTACCTCTGGAAGCTATTGAGTTGGGTCCTAGGATTCTCAAAGGAACAAAATCTATACCTACTGTTAACTATTTCAAACCTTTGGGATCAGGCAAGACCAAAATTACCTGAGTCCCCCGTGTCTGCAGAGTCTAGGGCCTCTGTACGGTCTGACCATATGGTGTCCCCCTCCTCCTTGTTAACACCTCTCGATCCCAACGCCCCTCTAATGGTCGGAACGATGCAACAAATGCAAGTGGCTCAAATACACAACCGATTACAACAATGAAGTCAGCTATCCGTCAGGAAGGTCTTTGTCGAACCTGGGAGAGTGTCTTCAGCAGCTTATAGCCTATTGAGTTTTTGCCAGGGTACTCTCACTGTAGGACAATACGCAGTGCAGTTCCTTACGCTAGCATCAGAGTTAAATTGGAACAATGAGGCCTTGGTAGCAACCTTCTGGCAAGGATTGGCAGATCGAATCAAGGATAAGCTTGTCTCCATGGAACTGCCTTCAGACCTAGACTCACTCATATTATTATGTTTTAGAGTTGACTTGCGCTACCAAGAATGAACACAGGAGCAATCTTTTTCCAGACGTTTTGTTCCGTGATTGGCACCCCAGTTCCAGAATCCGGTAACACCCCCGGAGGAACCCATGCAAATTGGACGTTCCTGCTTGTTCCCGGGAGAGACAATTTAAGCAGTGGCTCTGACTTTATTGTGGTGATCCTGGTCATCTTCTCAATGTCCAAAAAGGTAGGGAAACTCCTCCTCCTAGATGGTAGTAGGGAGACCGCCTTAGGAGATGCTGCATCTTCTCCCTATTCCAAGTAGACTTCCGAGCTTCTAATGGATACCCCCAAAGGATCTCATCCTACCATGGCTTTTGTGGATTCTGGCTCATCTGGAAACTTCATCTCAGCGGCTTTCGCTTCCTGGCTCCAGGTTCCTCTACAATCTTTGCCTCAGTAATCGTGTCAGCAATGGTTCCATCTCCTACGTTACATCACCTGTTAGACTGACAGTGGGAGCTTTACATCGGTGGTAGTCGCAGAAATGACTACGGAAAATTCGACAGCACTTTCTCCAATAGGAGAAGTGCAAATTTCAGGATTCCTACCTTCAGTTCATAACGACTGCTTGCAATAACTGCTGGAATCAATTTCGCCTAATGAACAGTCCGGTATTTAAACAGAACGTCATGTTAAAGTGCGACCTGCCCATTCTTCTTATTAAGGTGGTCATTTAAGGCAGCGCTGCGTGTACAATGTTCACTAAACATTGTACACGCGGCGCTGCCAAAATGACCACCTTAATAAGAAGAATGGCCAGGTCGCACTTTAACATGACGTTCTGTTTAAATACCGGACTGTTCATTAGGCGAAATTGAATTGGCCTCAGCCCCAGGGTATTAAGACGATTCAGAGATTTATTGGTTTTTCCAACTACTACCGACAATTTATTCAGGACTTCTCGATTATCATCGCACCCATCAAGGCATTAACCAGAAAGTCTGCCAATCCTACAGTCTGGTCCCTGGAGGCGGTGACAGCTTTTCTTACTTTAAAGAATGACTTCTCCTCTGCCCTTGTTCTTGCCCAACCCGATTAAGACCGACCTTTTTTGGTTAAATTAGATGCCTCATCTATTGGTATTGGAGCAGTACTCTTTCAAAAATCCTCGATCAGCATTCACACTCCTTGTGGATTTTTCTCAGTGAAAACAACTACGGGATCGGGGACAAAGAGCTCCTAGCTGTTAAATTCGCACTCGAGAAATGGCATAATTTATTGGAGGGCGCTTTTCATCCAGTGACCATTTTCACGGATCATAGAAACCTTGTATTCATTCGTGAGACTTGCTGTCTTAACCCTCGACAGGCTCATTGGGCATCCTTCTTTGCACAGTTCAATTTGGTCCTTACCTTCTGTCCCGGAGTTAAGAACAGTCAAGCGGATGCACTATCATGTTCTTTCGATGATTCAGACCGTCTGACACCTGTGGACCCCTCCAGTATTGTAGCACTTACCAGAATTAAGATCTGTACTCCTCCTCCTGGTCGATCCTTTCTGGAAGCCCATACAAGACTCAAAGTTTTACGTTGGGCCCACTGTTCTCGCATTGCTGGTCATGCGGGAGTAAAAAAGACTACAGCATTACTTTGTCGTCGGTTCTGGTGGCCGTCTGCTCACTTGGACATTCGCAAATTTATTGCTGCCTGTACTACCTGTGCCCAACATAAGACTTCCAGAAGAGTTCCTGTCGGTTTGCTTCACTCTCTACTCATTCCAAACTCCCCCTGGGAAAGTATTTCTATGGATTTCATCACAGATCTTCTTTCCAGTGCTTTTTATAATACCATCTGGGTTGTCAACGGCAGGTTCTCTAAGATGGCCCACTTTGTTCCTTTATGTGGTTTGCCTTCTGCTAGTGAATTTTTAGGATCCCCAAACTAACGGCCAAACAGAGCGATTCAATCAAGGCTTAGGGCTAGATTTACTAAGCTGCGGGTTTGAAAAAGCGGGGATGTTGCCTATAGCAACCAATCAGATTCTAGCTTTCATTTATTTAGTACCTTCTAAAAAATGACATGCATGTTAATGAGTCTACGGGATTTTCTCCCTTCTTCATCGTGTTTAGGACCCATCCTATTCTTCCGTATCATTTTGTTTTCTCAGGTTCCTCTGTTTCCGCTGCTGATTCCCTCATTCGAAAGTTTTCGCTCATTTGGGCTCGGACTAAAACAAAGTTGCTTAATGTCACTCAACGTCATAAGACTTTTGCTGATCGTCACCGGAGACCTATGCCAATGCTTTCTGTAGGGGACCAGGTGTGGCTATCCACCAGAAATTTGAAACTCAAAGTACCCTCTATGAAGCTGGCACCTCGTTTTATTGGACCTTACCACATTTCACAGGTCATCAATCCTGTCTGTTACAAGTTGAAATTACCTCCTTCTCTCAAGTACCACAACATTTTTCACATCTCTTTGTTACAACCATTGGTGCTCAACGAATTCTTCCACCCTTCATCTCGCCCTGCACGCATCCAGTCTTCTTCTGGTGAAGAGTATGAGATTAGTTAGATCTTCAATTCTCACACACTGCATGGTCGCCATCAATTCCTGGTTCACTGGAGGGTTTTGGTCCTGAGGAGAGGTCCTGGGTGGACAAACAGGATTTACAAGCCCCTCGGTTACGCAAAGAATTTTGTAAACAACAGACTGAAAAGAGAGGAGGGTATACTGTCAGGCGCCGTCCCTCTGTTCCTTCGGGATGGCTAGCCTGCCATTTTCTCCGCTCGTCTGTTTGCCAGGCCAGACCGCCTTTCCTGTTGCTCAAACGTGCGCCTTTGCCAGGTAACGGGACACTATTCGGATCCCCGGAGGTGGCTGATGACATCACGCCGCTGGCTTCTTATTGGCCACTAGCTGCGTTTAAGACTGACTCTGACACCATGCTGGTGCCAGAGAATTAGGTAATTTCTGCTACAGCGTTCCTATGCATTATTCGGCTTGTCCAGACTATTCTCCTGCTCTCCAGTGTTTCCTATTGACACGGCTTGTCTGACCACTCTATTGGATTCTCCCTCTGTACCTCCACTGCTAGCTCAGTACTGATTTGGCTTACCTGACTACTCTCTTTCTTGTACCTCACTATATGGCTCAGTAAAGGGCCGTGACCTGTACGTCTCCAGCAGCAAATCCCATACTTCCTTGCAGGGGTTCCTGGAGAAGACCAGGGAGCGCGTTAGACTCAGCACCTTCTACTTGAGCTGCACCAACGTTAGCAGGTACTCCTCGTATCAGAATTGTGACACGATCATTCCAAACAGTTACAACAGCACTACGAGACAACGATATTCCATACAGATGGGGGTTTCCGGTAAAATTCATTGGGCAGAGAAATAACTTAATGCATGTCATTCTTATCCCTGAAGAAGGCGTTCAACTGCTGAAGGACTGGGACATTACCTGTGAATTCCAAACAACCTCAGGCTCGAATACCGTCTGAATGGTCGTCCGTGGGGTCCACTTGATACAGTTTTGGACTGGTGTTGACTTTTTCCAATATTGTTCACCCATCTACAGGAACAGCCCAGGCTAGATTATATTGTGAGAACTCTCCTCGTGATTTCCCGCCAATGTCTATGAGGTTAAACAAGTTACTCTTCGACTTAGACATTTGTCAGAATCACTAGGTGGAATTGATGATACCTGCCAGCAGTTGGCGCTACTGAGTACTGAGACGCAGAGTCTAACACGCCCCTGGTTTTCACCAGGAACACCCGGAAGGAGGTAAGGACTTCGCTGCAAGGGACGTGCAGGTCGCGGTCCTCAGTATCTGTCAGCTGGCGAGGTAACAATTGAGGCAGCAGTGATAGCCCACCAGGATGCAAGATGTAAGAGTAGTCAACAAGCCGGGTCAAAACCAGAGGAACGGATATAGCCAAATCAGAAGCAGAAGAATGGTCAGGAAGCCGGGTCAATACCAAATATCACTCTAAGCCAGAATCAGGAACCAAAGGAGAAGTCAGGAACAAGCCGGGGTCAGAATCCAAATAACAGCAACACAGGAACAAATGCTGGAACAAGGCTGAAGACCAAATACTCTGGCACTAGACATGTGTCAGAGGCTGCCTTATATACCCTAAGGTGCCTCCTGATAGGGTTAGGGAGATTTTGGCGGTAAGACATGCTGGCTGAAGACAGGTGAGCAGAGATAGCGTCCCGCTGCTAGGCAACAGGACGTGGTTGCTTGGAAGGTGCAGGCGTCCATCTCCTGCAACAAGTGTCAGTGCGGAGACGGCGCCTGACAGCATTCAGCCCTCGTACATACCACACAACACTCCTGGTTGGACATATCGGCCTGATCCGCTGGTATAAATATTGCATGCAAGACTGTTGATCTTTTGTTTGTTATTTATACTACTGCACTACTGTTTCCAGATGCCATAGTCTGCTTCTGAGCTCTGAGACCTTAATATTTTATGCTACATGCTCCATATTTCATATTTTATATTTGATATTAGAATCAAATTTTCTATAGTTTATTACTCTGTATCTCTCAATGTCTTATACTGTTTAATGAGCGTGGCTGCGGACCGGGTGAATGGGGGCTAGATTCAGTGACACACAGGTCCACTGTATTGCGATGCCTCTCCCCCTTCAGTCTGGCATGGCCCAAATCACCATGCTGGTGCCCGGTTTGGATGTCAATGTTTAATTGATGTTACTCATTTTCATATGAATACCAATTTAACATTTAAGTATATCGAGTTCTCTTTTATACTATTTCACCATCTTCAACATTTCAGATGTTATTATTATTATTATTATCATTTATTTGTTGGGCGCCACAGGGTTTTCGCAGCGCCTTACATAATACGAACAGTAGACCATACAGGGTAAACATCACAGAACAATAAACACTAAGTACCAATGCTTCGGAAACTCCGGGCAGACATATGGAGTGAGGGCGGAGCAGAAGAGTCGGTATGAAGACAGGAGGGGAGAGGGGCCCTGCTCATACGAGCTTACATCCTAAGGGAGGGTGGACAAAACAGGCACGAAGGGAGGCAGTGATGCAATGGAGAAAAAGGGACCAGGGGAGAGGAGGGAGAACAAGCAGAGTGGATGAGGGGTTAAGTGGATGGTCGGTAGGCTTTCAGGAACAGGTGAGTTTTGAGTGCCCGTTTGAAGGAGCACAGATTGGGAGCGAGATGGATGGAGCGAGGGAGGTCATTCCAGTGCAGGGGGGCAGCTCAGGAAAAGTCTTGGACTCGGGAGTGGGAAGAGG
This sequence comes from Mixophyes fleayi, assembly GCF_038048845.1. NCBI lineage: Eukaryota > Metazoa > Chordata > Amphibia > Anura > Limnodynastidae > Mixophyes > Mixophyes fleayi. The sequence goes on from NC_134409.1 coordinate 77,190,577, forward strand.
TAATGAGAGTGGAAGAGAGGCGACGGTCGTTTGCTGAGCGCAGGGAGCGAGCAGGAGTATGAATGGTAAGGAGGTTAGAGATGTAGGGGGCAGTAGACTGGGAGAGAGCTTTGTAAGTGGTAGTAAGGAGTTTAAAGAGGATTCTGTAAGGGAAAGGGAGCCAGTGTAAGGCCTGGTAGAGAGGGGAGGCAGAGGAGGAGCGACGTGAGAAAAAGATAAGTCTGGCAGCTGCATTGAGTACAGATCGGAGCGGGGCGAGATGGGAGAGAGGGAGGCCAGTGAGGAGGAAGTTGCAGTAGTCGAGGCGGGAGATGATGAGTGCATGGATGATGGTTTTGGTGGCGTCTTGTGAGAGGAAGGGTCGGATGCGGGCGATGTTGCGCAGTTGTAAGCGACAGGCTTGAGCAAGGGATTGGGCGTGGGGGGCAAAAGAGAGAGAGGAGTCAAGGGTGACACCCAGGCAACGGAGTTGGGTGACAGATGAGATGGTAGTGTTGTTAACAACGATTGAGAGGTTGTGGTGAGAGGGGAGTCTGGAAGGAGGAAAGACTATGAGTTCCGTTTTGGAGATGTTAATTTTGAGAAAGCGTGAGGACATCCAGGAGGAGATGGCAGAGAGGCAGTCAGATACATGAGAGAGGAGATGTTGACATATTTTCCATTACCTTTAGGGTGTATTTGGTTGTTGTTTATTAGAGATTGAATTTTTTGACCCATACATTGGCTTCCCTTTTCGGTTTTATCCAGGGTGCCTCCCCAGATATACTTTCATACTTTTGGACATGGATGGGGCGCACCTTCATTATCATCATCATCAACATTTATTTATATAGCGCCAGCAAATTCCGTAGCGCTTTACAAATGGGAACAAACATTAATAAGGCAATACTATGTAATGCATATAGACAGAGATGTAAGAGAACCCTGCTCGCAAGCTTACAATCTATAGGACAATGCACCTTCATTATCATCATCATCAACATTTATTTATATAGCGCCAGCAAATTCCGTAGCGCTTTACAATTGGGAACAAACATTAATAAGGCAATACTAGGTAATGCATATAGACAGAGATGTAAGAGAACCCTGCTCGCAAGCTTACAATCTATAGGACAATGTGAGTTTGAAACACAAGGGCAAGTTCTACATCATATTGCACAATGGACCAGCTAGAATGCAAAGGTAAAAGTATTGAGTGGGCTGTGTGTGTGGCAATGTTGGTCAGAGGGTTGTTGTCTTGTGTTAGCTGTGTAGAGGGTAGTAATAGAGTAATCTAGGGAGATTAAGGCTTCACGTCCCCACATGCTACTCATTTTGCCGCTTTCCTCCCAAAGAGGCAAATGTGCTAACCCAAGCACTGAAGTAAATGTTTTTTTTCTTTCCCTTTTATCCCTCTACTTCCATTTCAACATTCCCTCCCACACCGCCACCACAAGAGCAGACATCGCTTTTTAAATTGAAGTTACCCACCTACCACCTCTTCAACATCCCACCAGAAGCCATCAACACCCTTCTGAGGGGACCTCAATACTTGTACACCCCGATTCCTGTGGTCAAAATACTCTCTATAGTTCGACGCTCGATAGCAGATCCCGAAGGACGATACCTTATATTAATAGGCTCACTGGGTCAGCTGCCAGTTACACTGGTTTGTTGCTATGCTCCAAACCAAGGTCAGATTCCATTCCTTCAAAAACTATTTAGCCTCATTAACAAACAAGCTGAGGGCCACCTGCTGTTGGGAGATGATTTTAATGCAATTCTGGATCCTAATTTAGATAAATCCCCAATTGCTACAGCCTCCACACAAATGCCAGCGCACCTCACGCGACTATCCAAACAATTTGCCCTTTTACTTAAAGAACACTCCCTTTTGGACGCATGGAGGGTTATCAATCGTACAGAGAGGGGGTACACGTTTTACTCCCACCCCCATAGTGTCTATACCCGCATAGACTATTTTTTCATAGACGCGCAATTAGCAACCAAACTCCTTAAAGCTGAGGTTTATCCGTTCGCCTGGACGGATCATATGAGGGTATCACTTGAACTGCAAGTAGCAGATCTTCCTAGGCAAAGCTTCTCATGGAGGCTAGATGACACTCTCCTGCTCAATCCTAAGACATGTTTGGAACCAACGGAAGCACTTAATGATTTTTTTGCTTTGAATGAGTCCCCTGATTTATCGCCATCCATAGTCTGGGAGGCGCATAAGACCATAATCCGTGGGCGGCTTATTAGCATTTCCTCCTCTCGACATTGAGAGGAAACAGAATTAATAGCCACATTAGAGAATAGACTCATCTCCCTTCTTGCCCAACATCAGGGCTCGCTGGATCCTTCGCACTTACGGGAGCTAACGGCAGTGAGGGGTCAGCTCAATGCGGTTTTATCTAAAAATACAGCTCATAGTCTTAAATGGACCCAACAGCTCTTCTACGAAGAAAGTGATAGGGCAGATTCCCTCCTGGCCCGAAGGCTGCAACAGAGACGTGCACGTAATACGATCACGTCAACCAAAAACTCACAGGGAGTAGAGACGTACGATCCGAGTCAGATAATGAAATAATTTCAGGCATATTATTCTTCATTATATAACTTGGATGCCTCATAGCCGCCGCCTCCTGACTTGGAGGACAGAATAAATGCTTATCTAAGCTCCTGCCAACTCCCGCAGCTCTCTGAAGCAGAGATTGAATTCCTTAATTTAGATATCACGGATGAGGAAACCACTGCCGCTTTACGCAGCATGAAAGGGTCCTCTGCCCCAGGCCCGGACGGCTTCCCAGCCAAATATTATAAACTAGCCTTAAACTCACCACATGGTTTAATTCCATCCTTGATGGAACCTCCTTTAACCCGGCGACAACCCGAGGACGGATTTCAGTAATCCCAAAAGAGGGTAAGGATCCCTCCCTTTGTAGTAGTTACCGCCCTATATCGCTCCTAAACGTCGACCTCAAAATATATGCCAAAATCCTTGCAAATAGGGTTAACTCAGTGCTCCCCAGGCTAATACATCCAGATAAAGTCGAGTTTGTCCCGCGCTAACAGGCTGCAGACAATACCAGGCGGATCATAGACCTCATCCAACATATTAATGATAACAAGCAGCCCTCTCTCCTCATGTCACTTGACACAGAAAAGGCTTTTGACCGTGTTGGCTGGCCCTTCATGATGCAGGCTCTAACTGCGTACGGCTTTCGAGACCGCTTCTTTAGGGGGGTATCAGCCCTGTACCATAACCCATCGACCTCAGTCCAGGTGAACGGAAGCTCCTCCCCGTCTTTCATCATCCGAAACGGGACCCGACAGGGATGCCCTCTGTCTCCCCTATTGTTCGCTTTGGTGATAGAAACTCTAGCCATGAGAATCTGTATAAATCCTAATATAACCGGGATGCAACTACCTTCCAGTACTCACAAGATAGCCCTCTAAGCGGACGATATTCTCCTCACCTTAACTAACCCTTTAACTACTCTTCCCAACCTATTCCAAGAGCTCAAAACTTTCTTTACAATATCAAATTTTAAGATAAATACAACCAAAACAGATATCCTAGACTTCCATATTCCCCCTAAGCTAATACAGCTCCTAGAGTTGAACTTCCCCTTTCATTGGAACTCTGATCATATAAGATACTTGGGAGTAGCCCTCACCAGAAAAGTGGAGAGTATCTACCAAGTGTTATGAGCGTTTTGTCGCTATCCAATAACGGTTGTCGAATATCGATTTGTGTTTCCAACGCACAAATATTTATTCTCAAAAAGTAGCAAATAATTCAAGCGAAATAATATAAGTACAGCCGTTACTTATCGCAGGCGCTCTGGATCCAGTGATAAGTCATTCAGTCCTGAAGTCTGTGGTCAAGGTGACTGAACACTACTTGAGAGCTACTGCTTATATCCAAACAGAGATACAGTGAAACAATGCAGATGTTATAGCTTGCTTCTATTGGTCCAGGCATCAGGAGGGTCCAGGGGGTTACACATCATAGGCTGATTCAATCTAAGGAATCCAAAGGTGGGGGTCTCTCCAGGGGATGAGCTCTGTTCTTCCCGCCAAACTGCTCTGTTCTTCCCGCCACACTCCAATTACAATCAGTCCATTAGCATTTGACAGTTAATATCATATTAAAGGTTTATTCCCTAACATCAATAACTAGAGTATGCAATGTGCGATCTCTTTGCCAAACAGCTGCTGATGTAAAGGGGATTAATATGATATTAGACATGACACATTTCTTTTAACCTGAACCATATGTATCCCTTATATGCATATAACTTATAATATTACACATAAACACAACTATATTTCGACATAAATAACTATGTGTTGCAACTACAATTAATGTGTACTATTTTACAAATGTGCGTGTTTGTGCGAATGTATGTAAAAGCGTAAAACGCTGTTGTTGCCACGTGTTGCGGCTGGGCACGCCCTTCCATGCCGTAGCGTGCTCTACGCATCTTTTCACACAAAGACAACCAAATTTGCTCGATTTTAATTGAAATTACTTTATCCAATTTGCTGACTTCGACAGCTCCACCCTTTGATAGTGTAATAAACTATCACCTAATCACCGTTTCAAGTTCAGGATTATACAATACATCTTCGCAGACCATGATCTCGGTATCTCTCACCACCCTTTCCGTCTCTTTCTCAGTGTTACTCCCAGAAGACTGTTTTCCACACTTCAACACAGTTGGAACACATTTGAAACATAAACCAATTGCTAAGATGACACCCAGTATAAGGAGAAGGAGCTTACCTACACTAGCAACCATTTCCTGTACCCACTCCCCCAGACCAGAGAACCATTTCACAGGGTTCAACCACGAGAACCAACCTGCCACCTTTTACCCGACATCATATAATAAAGAATTATGGTTCCTTCGAAATTCCCATTTCAGTTGCAGAATTTCATCCATCTTCTGGTCTATAACCTCCTTAGGGTCATCCGTATTATTGGTGATGTACGTGCAACATTTGACACCAAACTGGGTGGCCAGTGTCACACAGTACCCGCCAGTAATAGAGGTGAGATAATTTAGTACCAGTCTATGTTGCACCAACTCCTTCTTGTACGCTTGTAGCTCCCTTCCAGTATACCTGAAAGTGTCATCATACATCTCGGTGATATTGTCTATTAATTTAGCTAGGTCTTGGATATATTTAAAGTTTAACGTTCCGCGAGCGGGCCTGGTGAGATCTAGAGCAACCATAACTTGAAACCCAGCGGTTTCACTAATCAATTTTGGAGCTATGGGTTCCTCCCCAGGAATCATATTTCTCTTGCCACGGTGTTCATACTGTGTGTGTATGTATGGTGGTGATGTAGTCTTGTGAATACCAACCATTTCCTTATGAGTAATAGTCATGATTTTATGAACCAGTTTAGCTAAGAAACACAAACCCTTGGAACTCGGAGTCAGCCAGGAATAAGCTTTTCTCCCACAAACAAAGTACACATCATCAGGGAGAACATAAGGAACAGTATGCCCATTAATTATATCACACAGAGTTTTGATAAAACTACCCAAGCCTAGTGTCTCCATTTGCTCAAGACACGTGTCAGCATGGATGACATTCTTACAATTATCTATAGAGACTTTTCCAATGGATACTTTCTTATGTTTGGTTATACGCCCTAATTTGTGACTTCCATCAACATTCCTGCCTATTGGTGACCTTGTAAGTCTCCCTCTTAAATGAGCGTGGCGAGCCATTGTCTGATCTGATGGGGCAGCTTCCCAATTCTCTAGACGCTTTGCATGAGAGATATTTAGGCACAGCAAAGATCTGTCTACAGAGTATTGTCGAAGCGTTAGACTAGGGGACCTAGTGTTATTGTACCTCCCATCTGTGGGCCTCCCACCCCTCAATTCGAGTACTTCGGAGAAGTTTAAAGGGAATGGCACTAGTCCTATGTTATGCTGCCCCTGCGGCACGTGAGAGCACACCCAGCACTCGGTTTGGTTTAGAACCTTACCCACCAAGGAGTGATAATCATCTAGAGGATGCCCGCCCACATTCAGATTACCGGTGGACTGGCATCGTTGGATGCATCTCTCTTCAACTAGGGAGTCACAGAACTTGCAGATACAATACTCATCAGACAATAGCCCCTCACACTGTCTCCGAGTTCCTGAGCTAGCAGACCTTTTCATAACCCCTGGACCAAGCTTGATAATGGGCTGCTCTGAGTATTCTAGTAATTTTTCCTCGATCTCCATTTCATCCGCATCACTGCCAGAACCTTCCTCTGCCCTCCATCCTCCTTCACAAAAATAGAATGTCCTAGAAAAAGTAAAAAGAAGGAAAACCCTGGAACAAAAGAAAAACAAAAACCGCCACTCCATCGCTGGAAAGATAGTTCTGATGCAACGTCTCTGGTTCAGGTGTTTTGACTGCAGGCTTTAGGTCTCCCGGAACAGATTTACGAGTGACAGATATGTGTCGTCGGTCTCAGTTTTATGTCGCACCTTCTCCGGGTTACTGACTCTCCTGCAGTGGGTGGAATGGACCTAAGTATCTCTCTCTGCAACCTTCAGTGATGTGGTACTGGTCAGCAGCACTTGGTACGGGCCTTCCCAACGGTCTGTTAAACAACCTGAACGTAAGAAATTGCGGATCATAACATAGTCCCCAGGCTCAACATCATGACAGTTTGTTTCTGGCATACCAGGTGACAGCATTTTGAGTTTTTGTTGTTGTTGTTTCAGCTGTTTGCTCATTTTTATAAGATATTGCACAGTCACTTCATTATTACACTTTAAGTCATCTTGCGGACTTACGATCAAATGAGGTTGTCGGCCGAACAGTATCTCAAAGGGGGACAGATTAAGAGGAGGTCTAGGAGTGGTTCGGATGCTATAGAGGACTAGTGGCAAAGCTTCAGGCCACGCCAACCCAGTTTCAGCCATTACCTTACCAAGCTTGTTCTTAATAGTACCATTTACTCTTTCCACCTTACCACTGGCTTGTGGTCGGTAAGGGGTGTGAAGTCTGCTACTGATTCCCATGAGTTTACACATATTTTAGAAGATATCGCCAGTAAAGTGGGTATTCCTTTCACTTTCAATAATTCTAGGGATACCGAACCTACACACAAAACTTGTACAATTTTCTTTGCAGTGAACACAGCAGTATTAGTGGCTGCTGGATATGCTTCTACCCAACCGGAAAACACATCAATACATACTAACACATACTTTAGATTCCTGCAAGGTGGTAATTGGATATAGTCAATTTGTATTACCTGAAAAGGTCCGTCTGTAGGAGGGATGTGGGATGGCTCAGTTGGAATAGTTTTCCCAACATTTTTCCTCAAACAAGTAAGACATGACATTGCTTTCTTACCAGCCTGAGAGAAAAATCCAGGAGCACACCAGTATGCTCTCACCAGTTTACACATACTTTCTTTACCCAGGTGAGTCAGACCGTGTGCTGCTTCAGCCAGGCTTGGATAGTATGTTCGGGGAGCTACAGGCTTACCTTGTCCATCCCTCCAGAGTCCTGAGGACTCTTGACCACATCCCTTCGCCTTCCAGACCGCCTTTTCCTGCAGGGAACTTTTACGGTTCTGTTCAAAACCCATTCCTTGATTACAGCCATGGAGCCAGACACATGATATAAATGTTTAAACTGTTTATTGTAGTAAAGGTATAGTCCAGGGAAGGCAAATAAACAGTAAATAGTTCAAGTTGAATGAAACAATGGATTTCCAGATCTTGGCAGACAACAGTAAATGATAAAGAAATGCAGTCAATAACTTAACTGAAACCAGGAACAGAGATACATGCAGGTAATTCAGGAACAGAGCCACATGAGCAGGCCAGGAACTTCAATGACCAGCAAAGGATTCAGGAATAAGCAGGCATATATAGGCCACAGACAGGTGAGGATAATTAATTAGTAGTGCTAGTTAACCCCTGATAGAGAAATGGCCGGACAGCAGCTCCTCTGGAGAATCACAGATATGTGCACACAGGGTAATAAGACAAATAATAGCACAGGGTAAAATGCACACAAAGAAACAAAGCAGATCATAACAGGAACACAAATCTTGCATTTCAATTAATTTCTGCATGTTTAATGCCCATTTAGTAGCTTAATCCACCCTGTTATTGCCCAATGACACCGGGTCTTCTTCAAAGGTATGGGCTTTGCACTTTATGACGGCTACTGTTCTGGGTAACTGTATCGCTGTCAGAAGTCCTTTTATGTGTTGTGAGTGTGCCACTGGCGTACCTGCTGCTGTCGTAAAGTTTCTAAGACGCCAAAGGGCCCCAAAATCATGCACTACCCCAAGGCATACCTAGAGTCCATATATATATTGGCTGATTTACCCTCTGCCAACTCACACGCTCTCCTTAATGCTACTAGTTCCGCCACTTGGGCTGAGTGAGGTGGGCCAAGGGGTTCAGCTTCTACCACATCCTGATCGTCTACAACAGCGTAACCAGTACATAGCTCTCCTGTCTCTGTCTGTCTATGACAACTCCCGTCTGTATAAAATGTAAAATCTACATTTTCTAAGGGGGTGTCACGTATGTTGGGCCTTGCAGTAAAGGTCTGGTTCAGGTGTTCCATACAATCATGCGTATCAGTACTCTTGCCAAACTCATCATCAACCAGGGTCTCCTCACCTCCCACCCTTTGTGTCTCTAGAGACACATATGGAAGGTATGTAGCTGGATTTAAGGTGCTACATCGTTTGATGGTGATGTTTGAGGGTGCCATCAGAGCTAGTTCCCACTTTGTGAATCTAGCTGAAGAAACATGTCTGGTTTGAGCTGAATTTAACAGAGCTGATACAGCATGGGGTGTATAGACAGTTGAATTATGTCCTAATACTACGTCCTCGCTCTTACTTACCAGAAGAGCAGTTGCTGCTACACTTTTGAGACATGTTGGGAGTGATCTTGCCACAGTGTCCAATTGTGCACTGTAGTATGCTACCGGTCTGCTAGCGTCACCATGTTTCTGTGTGAGGACACCTGCTGCACAACCATCAGCTTCTGTACAGTACAGCTCAAAAGGCTTTTCATAATCAGGTATTCCCAATGCAGGTGCTCTAGTCAGACTATCTTTTAGATTAAAGAACGCTTGCTCTGACTCTTCTGTGTGTACCACACGTTCTGGTTTTGAGGAAGAGACTAGTTCCTGCAATGGTAATGCCAGAATAGAAAAACCTGGGATCCAGGATCGACAGTATCCACACATCCCCAGGAAAGTACGAATCTGCTTCTGGCTCTGCGGCAAAGTCTTGTGTTTTATAGCCTCAATCCTGTCGGTTGTCAGGTGTCTTAGCCCCATGGTGAGGCAGTGTCCTAAGTATTTGACCTTAGTCTGACATGGCTGTAATTTATCCTTTGCCACTTTATGCCCTGTTTGTGAGAGATGGAGCAACAACAATTTAGTATCATGTAAACATGACATAAAAGAATCAGAGCACAGCAACAAATCGTCCACATATTGTATTAGAACAGACCCATTGCAGGGTTGAAAGGATTGCAAACAGTCATGTAAGGCTTGGGAGAAAATACGGGGGCTGTCAATGAACCCCTGGGGAAGTCTGGTCCATGTGTATTGCACTCCCCGGTAGGAGAATGCAAAAAGGTATTGGCAATCAGGGTGAAGAGGGACTGAGAAGAAAGCAGAACATAGGTCAATGACAGTAAAATGACTAGCAGACAGTGGAATCTGCATGAGGATGACAGCTGGATTCGGCACTACGGGGAATTGGCTCTCAACAAGTTTATTAATTCCCCTTAAGTCCTGGACTAATCTATAGCCCCTCCCCCCACTCTTATTCACAGGGAAAATGGGACTATTTGCTGTGCTGGATGTTTGAAGTAAAATCCCTTGTTGCAACCGCCTCTCAATAATCGATATACCCCCAATTCCACCTCCGGTTTTAATGGATACTGTGTGATTTTTGGAGCTATCCTACCACTTTTTAGATTTACCATGACAGGGGCTGCGTTTGCCATTAGTCCAGTGTCCTGTCCATCTCTGGTCCATAGTGAACCTGGTATTTCCAGCAACATCCCCTTTACTTGAGATGGACTTTGTTCTATAACAGTAGAGTGTAACATTAACCTTTGAGGGGTGTCCAATATATCCTGTACCTCATGCGCGACCTTCTCTGGTATGTCTAAGAACACACCATCTGAAGTACAGTATATGACACATCCCATTTTACATAACAAGTCTCTCCCTAGCAAGTTAGTAGGAGCCGCTGCAGCTAAGAGAAACGAATGCTTAGTATGCAGGGCCCCAATAGTAACTTTAGCGGGTTTAGTTAGAGGATAATGTAACACTCCTCCCGTTACCCCCATAGCTGGAATAGTTTTACTGGTCACCTGTAGATTAAAAGGAGAGGTTATCACAGATCTGGCCGTCCCTGTATCTACAAGAAAAGTTTGCTTCCTACCAGCTATGTCAACTATCATTGTTGGTTCTTCTCTCAGACTCTCAGTTAACCTCACTGGCTGTAGACTACAGGTATGACCAGACCCCTAGCGCTGACTATTGCTTTCCTGCGCAGCATTTGCTGCTGTAATATGCGCAGGCAGGTGTGAGTCTTCTAGCCTATGTGAATCCCTCCTTGGAGGATATCTATGCGACCCTTCATTAGGATTATATATTTCCTTAGTACAATCTTTCCTCATATGTCCTTCTTCTTTGCAATTATAACATCTCAACATTCTGCGTTTCCTGTTATGTGGGTTATAGGCTGGTGGTCGTGTATGCATTCCCTCTAATGCTTGTATACTCACCGTCATCAACTTGTCACTGTTTTCTTCCTTTTTCCTTAAGATATTTTTATCATGCTCCACAGCAGACTCCCTAAGGGAATCGACCGTGATGCCCCTCCAATTAGGTAATGAGGTTTGTACTCTGGTTTTTAAATTTTCCCTAAGACCATCCATTAGTACTCCTACAGCTACTTCCCTGTGATGTGGGTCCTCACCTATGTTTGATATCCCAGTGAACCGTGTTATCGCTGCTATAGCTCTACTAAAGTAATCTGATGCTGTTTCACTATCTTTTTGTTTTATGGTGAAAATCTTACTCCAATTCGCTACTACTGGAAAATAGATGGCTAAATGTTTGACAATCTGTTCTATATTCTCTTGATTAATCTCATCTGTCAAGGTGTCGTCTTCCTCCAACGAACAATCTTTAATAAATTGTTGTACGTTAGTATTGGGAGGAAGACACGCCCTCAACACTACAAGTCAATCCTTATCGGTTGGTTCGTGTGCATTTCCCAAGTCTTTAACAAACTTCTGACACTTAGCCAACTCTTTTCTAGGATCTGGGAATTCAGTCATAATGGAACGTAATTCTGATCTAGTCCAGGGACAATGCATTGTAACATTTCTTAAAGGAACTACACCATCCTTATCCGCCTTCCCATTGGGAACTGATATTGTGCGGACTGGATACGTACCCACCGGTTCACTATCTTCAGGGTTAGCTACTTCAGTACTTTGATTATTATCTCTCCTAGTGGTCACACTACTCTCACCTATCTCAGCCATTGCCCCCTTTCCATACTTACGCTGAACCTCTAACATATTAACAGCATGGGCAATGGCTGAAATTACAGTGGGTTCATCCTCTTCTTCAGAAACACTTGCTTTAAACTGACTTAAAACAGGATATAACTTAGCAATTTCTTTTTTTTCATTTTTAGTAACGGATGTAATTACCCCCCCCCCCCCCACCACATAGGGTGGGGGGGCGCGCTTGTGCTGAGTTCTCCACGCTTCTCAACGGCTACTTCCGTTGTGCGCGTGCTTTTCACCACGCCTACTTCCGCTGTGCACTCGCTGCTCTGCCACGTGTTGCCTTCCGTTTGCCACAATTTTAAACAGTCATTATGTTTATTTCTCACTTTTGTTGACTTAATCAACCACACTTTAGCTTTTACGTTATTTAGTACCTCTGCATTAAAACTCCCTATTGTTGGGAAAGGCCTAACACAATCTTTGGTCATCTTGACCCACGTGTCGCAATACGCAGTTGCGTATGCACCATATTTCTTACACATGAGGAATCTTGCTTAACCAATAGGCCCTTCCTTAGGCAGTACCTCGGCCATCTCTAGCGTCTGCTTAGCACCCATGTTGAACAATAGGGTCCCAGTAATATCACAATATCCTGCCACACAAATAGGGTTCCAGAAATATCACAATATCCTGCCACTAATTTTAACACTCTGCTACCCGCAATCTACGTGAACGTATTTGCTACAAGCCGCGTCCATTTGCTTCCTCTCATATTGAACGAGGACCCCTCATACAGAAATATCAATGCGGACTAAAGGGTTATCAGCTCCTCGATTACCCCTGATTCTCCAACAAAATCTGTTGAGTTTATTACGCCTGGCAGCATCCGGTAAAGTCAATTACCAGCCTTACCAACGTAATTCCTCCCCGTTACCCCCAAGTCGCAATCACGGCTTTCCTTGCCGTGCAGTGCAATCGCAACGCTTAAAGCTTATCAGTAAGCGATGCGATTACCCTTGGTTGCACGTCGCGAAAACTTGCTTAGTTTCCGCCCCCGGTATACCTGCCTTGTATGCCGTACACCATTTGGGCACCTGCCTCGTCAGACAGCAACTGACACTCTATTCAACAATAGGTCAAACCTTAGTGTATTTAAAGTCAACAAATCACACGCCATACACCTTTTCTAAGCAGAAAATCAAAGTTCCCAACAATAGTAATAATGTCCCAGAGGTTTTAACAAGTAATTATACTATGCATGTATAACAACTATGAAAACGATTGTTTAACCACGTGGCAAATCTACCGAAAGTTCGCGTACGCAAAGCAGGAAGTACACTTATGCTAAGCAATGCAATACAGTTAAAACGCACAATGACAGTAAAAAGAAACAGTTTTCTCTTTTGTCCCTAGATTCAGTTAGCGTACCTTAGATAATGCAAAACGGACATTCGGTTTCACAACTCAGAGTAAAATTCAGGTTTTGAACACATTGCGTTCTTACCCGTATATGACGCGTCTCCACCCTTTGTTGAGGAACCGAAATCCGTTGGTCTTGCATATCGTCCGGCAACGAAACCTCCAAACTCACGACCCCCCAAATTGTTATGAGCGTTTTGTCGCTATCCAATAACAATTGTCGAATCTCGATTTGTGTTTCCAACGCACAAATATTTATTCTCAAAAAGTAGCATAATATTTTAAGCAAAATAATAATAAGTACAGCCGTTACTTATCGCAGGCACTCTGGATCCCGTGAACAGTCATTCAGTCCTGAAGTCTGTGGTCAAGGTGACTGAACACTACATGAGAGCTACTGCTTATATGCAAACAGAGATACAGTGAAACAATACAGATGGTATACACAATTCTCAAAGTTGGCAGAGCGGTGTGGTTTTGTCCCGACACAGTTCCATCAGTATCTTCAGATTAGACATTACTATCAAACGGTTAAAGCTCAACTCTCTTCCAGACCACCCACCACATTTGAGAATTTGTGCCTTTCAGGCCCAGCCTCCAAAGGTCTTATATCCATTCTCTACAAAGCCTTGCTCCCCGCCACTCCGCCTGTTAAGGATTACTTTCAGACGCAGTGGGAGGAGGACCTGGGGATTGTACTAAACCAAGAAGAGTGGTCGGATATTTATGAATGTGCAGCACATTGTTCTATAAATGTCCGCATCAAAGAAAATGGTATCTCTGAGCAGGTATATTCTTCTTTCATTTGATGCATCATTCCTTAACCCCCCCCCCTATGGCCCCTACATGTCCCCTACCCTCCCGTTATACCTTCCCCTCTATATCCTATAATTCTAAGATATTAAAACAACATCTTTCTAATACTAGATAAATATACAGTTACTTTCCGAGTACGAAGAAGCCATGAGAGTGTTTTTTTTTGTCGTTCTGCTGTATGTGGACATGTGTTGTCTGTTTCTGGTTTTTAAATTTTTTTTTTTACTGGAAAAAGATGTTTCTAATAAAAAGTTTTTGAAAAAAAAAAATACTCTCTATAAATGTACGAGGCCTCAACTCCCCTAACAAGCGACACTTAGCACTTGCGACATTCTTTAAAATAAGCAGATGTTGTGGCTCTCCAAGAGACCCATTTTTTATTCTAGAGCACCTCCTAAACCGAGAGATCAACATTACACAACATGTTATTCGGCCAACAACCCCCTTAAACGTAATGTCGTGGCCATCCTATTTGAATGCAATGTCTCTTTTACACTACACCAAAAATTGGAAGCTAAACAAGGCCGATATCTAGTTTTAGCAGGCCAATTAGATAACAAAGCAGTCACGTTAGTTTCTCTATATGCCCCCAACTCCAGGTAAATACCGCTTTTGAAAGCGGTACTAAGGGAAATTCAAAAATTTGTAAAAGAACCTCGTCCCCATACTGGTTAATTAATTAACAAAGTTACGGACTGTGGTGGGCTCCCCCGGAGATGTTGGAGGCCTGAGTTGTAACCATTCCAAAACCAGGAAAAGATTTGACAGACTGTCGAAACTATAGGCCAATTGCCCTTATTAACACAGATCTGAAAATTTATACTAAAATGATGTCTGCAGGATCAGCCCGCTCCTCTCCTCTCTCAGTCACCTCAATCAAATGGGCTTTGTCCTGAGACGCCAGGCATCGGGCAACATGAGGAGAGTCCTAAACATTGTTGAACACGCCTCCAGATATAGTGCTGAACTGATAATGCTTTCTCTGGATGCAGAGAAGGCATTCGACAGATTGCACTGGGACTTTATGAGGCAATTTATGAGGCAAAATGAGGCAAGTTTGTATTCCGGGGAACCATACAATCATGACATTGTACCACGGCCCCTTGGCTAATGTCTTTAGTAATGGGTTTTTATCAACAACATTATCTCTAATGGAACACATCCGGGATGTCTTCTGTCACCCCTTATCTATGCTGTAGCAATAGAACCTCTGGCGAAATACCTGCGACAATCTAAAGCATGTAAAGGCTTCACACTTGGGGTTGGTCACCCATAGTCTGTGTCTCTTTGCAGATGACGTCCTCTTATTTATATCAGACCCAGAAGCATCATTAGAACTGCTACATCACACCCTGAAGGAATACAACCAGGCATCATATTATAGACTGAATATCATCATCATCATCATCACCAAAACTGAAGTTCACATATGTTTGGAAAGAGAAATCGCTGTCCTACCTAGGGATCCAGGTACCTGCAACTATGTCAGACATCTTTGAGGTTAACTACCCCCACCTGCTAATCGCAACTGCAAAAATTATCTAGCTCCTGGATGACGTATGAAATATCATGGCTAGGTCAGGTGGCAGCCTTTAAGATGATGCTCCTTCCCAAAGTCATGAATCTATTTAGGACTATTCCTTACATAATCCCAAAGAAGTTCATGTCTGCTCTACACTCATTAATGATTTGTTTGATTTGTTATATTTGGAAAGGTCAACCCTCCAGACTCTCCTGCACAGGCATGACTCTACCTAAGAAACTAGGTGGCCTAGCATTACCAGGCCTTTGTAAGTAGCAGGAAGCATGCATTATATCACAAATTAGAGATTGATCTCTCCCCGCTTTGCAACAAACTTGGATAGCTATGGAGAGAACTCATTGCACAGAATCTTCCCTACCTGTTCTAATTTGGCTCCCTAATCCATTGAGACCTCATCTGCACAACCCATTGACCTCTACTCCCAGATTTCGACATCTCCAGTTGGGTCTAGTCTGGACTCTCCTCCCTTGCACTCCTGTTTGGCCCTGGTGGCCTCTGCTTCTTTGCGCAGTTGCAGCACATCTACGACATTTCACATAAAGATTTCTAAAAATACATGCAGTTGCGGCATTGGATCAGGGACCTACGTCGTTAAAAAAATACGATTGCCCCATCTCCGCCTCTACTTTTCACCAAATTACCTAAAGGTAATAATAAAGGTGGTTTTGGTACCAACATCCCCTTGGGTTGCCAGAAGTCTCTAAACATGTTTCCCAAGCTAGGTGGAAGGTGGACCTTAACATCTCCCTCTCCCAGCTCAATGGTAAATTATTTACAGCAACTTATCTACAGTATCAAAATATACTATTCATGTCAAAATGTTGCTAAAGCTACTATGGCATACCTATCTTACCCCAGCTCGCCTCCAATAGATTTGGCCTGATCATCCCAAATGTTGTTGGCGAGGATGTGGAGCCGTGGGAGATCTACTACAAGCTCCATATCATTACCCCCAACTTGTCTTGCGGCTTTCCTTCATCTATGCCCTGACCAAATTGCCTAAGCATCATAGATTTATATGGAATCACATCTTAATAGCCAAAAGAGCAGCAATCGACTCCTACGCTCCATAAGGTGATTGCAAAAATTTTAGCTGTTGCATGGACACACTAGATGCCCCATACTCTATGTCACCATCTTCCCCCATTGTCAAGTGGAGGCCATGGCATGTATTTGTGATGGAGAGGGTTCCATTCACTTTATTGATTCGCCAGCATTTGTGTATCCTCCACCGACTCACAGCCAAGACCTCCCTGCCGTAACAACTCCTAACCCCTTGACTAGCTAGATCTGAAAGATATGTACTTTGTTGAACGCTGTGTGGTTAGGTATATAATGTTTTGTCTGCTCCCCACTCTGTACTCACCGTTTTCCCCTTTCCCTTTTTTATTTCTGTATCCTCCCCCGTGAAACACCAAAAATCTAATAAAACTATTAATGTTAAAAAAAACAGTAGTATTTGTGTTAGGGTATGATCATGTAACTTGATTCAGACTTCAATAATTCAGCCTCCTTTCACAAAGAGGAATTGCAATAATATGTGATTTTGGTTGTAGTCACTAAAAGAGTTTCCAGCCATATACAACATTTCATCAGTGAAGCAAAACTTTTGGTCGTTTTACTGATTTATTTGGGTTTCTCATACTTACTAGTCATTACTGCTTACTTTTATTACTCTTGAGCCAGTCATTAAATTCTGTCTATATTGTAAACATATTGTTACATGTTTTTGTAAATATCACTCTAGCTAACATGCAAAATAGTGAAGTTTTCAAAAAGAAATGAAAACAAACATAAAAAATGTTTTCCTATAAAGAACATGGATAAAAGTAATATGTATAAATATGCACTAGATCCTGGGAAATGAGCTTATATTTTTCCGATGACTGCTTTTTAAAAGAACGGATGGCTAAAGATTAAAATTTTCCACTGCCTTACCAGTGTTACTTATACAGCAGTTCCCGGCCATGATGTCTTTATTACATCAGTTTATGGTTACTTGAATATTATTTATATACCAAATACTGTACTCCATAGATAAACAATTAAGCTTTCAGTATCGCTATCTTTGCATACTCACCAACAGTTCTGACTTTCCTGGGACAGGCATGAATTCTAGTAGCCCTATGGATGTGTGGCTTTCTGTAAAGAGGTATGGCCATAATAGCTGTGGTTAGCACATAACAGGCAATATTTTGGGAAAATAGGGAGGGGCCTAATTTTGTCCCATTTTTCCAATTGGAATTTTTGCAGACATAGTCTGTAAAACAACAAACCTTATTGAAACAGAGTAAAGAGGGGTAAAATATTAATTGATCTACTAAATTTAAACTTACAAACTCCTAGAAACAGGTATTGCTGCTTGTTAACCAGAACACAAGTCATTCTGAATCATTACATTTCATAGTAACTGTGACCCTCTGGGCCTGATTCATCAAGGCAAGTATACTGAGCGCAATGTGCGCTTGTCAGTGTCAGACTGGGGCATGAAGGGCCCACAGGGGGAATACAATGGCAGGGACCCACCTGAGGGAGTGTGGCCAGTCACTAAGAAGGCGTAACCAAACCAGGTTGTGGTAAGCCCATGAAGGACAGCTAGCACCATAGTGTAGTATATAAAGAATACAGAGTCTTGACCTGCCCCTTAGATTGGGCAGAACAGTCACTAAAAATTAGGATTGTCCCACTAGAATAAGAACATTTGACAGACTATCCTGCTCTCTCCTACCTGTTCTTGTCACTTTCACCACCTGTGGCTGCTGGTTTCTTTAGTTGCAGCTTATCTGGATCCTGGAATGTTGGGGGCCCTATTTGAAAAAAAAATGGGTACATACAAAATTCCAACCAGCCCCGGCGTTAAATCAATAGGACCCACGATTAATACTTAGGCCTTCTTCCAGCCCAACATTAAAATAATAGTATTCCCATTTAATAAATAGATCTATATCCCTCCAACCAATCCCAACATTAAAATAATAGTATTCCCATTTAATAAATAAACCAATTTCTCTCCTTCCAAACAGCCCCAGCAATAAATTAATAGCATTGACGTATAATAAATATACCTATTTCCCGCAATCGTCACTATCATTAAATAATTCATATTCACATTAATAAATAGACCTCATGCTCCACAAATTCAGCCCCACATTCAATTAATAGCCCCCAAACCACCCCATCTTAAATCAATAGTCCACACTATAAAATTAAATTGCCCCACCATCACCCCACAAACAAAATAGCTAACGCCTACCTCACACACATAAACTACATTGCCACAAACACCCTGCACCATCACACACAAATTACTGTGCCCCTTCATCACCATGCTGTGCCCCCTTATGATCACACTGCTCCCTCCATGCTGCTTTTGCTCCCCTTTTCTCCTGGCCACTCTTCATCACACTGTGACATGCTGATTTTGCACCCCCCTTCACCTGGCCCCCCTTCATCACCCTGTGCCATTCTTCTTTTGCTCCACCCTTCTCCTGGCCCCCTTCATCACCCTGTGCCATATTGCTTTTGCTCCTCCCTTCTTCTGGCCCCCCTTCATCACACTGCTCCATGCTGCTTTTGCTCCCCCTTGCGTCACCCTGTGCCATGCTGCTTTTGCTTCCCCCTTCAACACACTGTGCCATCCTGCTCGCCTCCTTCACTCTGTGCCATGCTGCACCCCCCCTTTCATTACTCTGTGCCATGCTGCCCCCCTTTCATCACTCTGTGCCATGCTGCTGTCTTCCCCTTTCATCATTCTGTATCATGCTGCTGCCCCCTCCCTTCATCACTATGTGCCATCCTGCTCCCCTCCCCCTTCATCATTCTATGCCATCCTGCTTCCCCGTACTTCAACACTATGTGCCATCCCGCTCCCCCCTTCATCACTCTGTGCCATCCTGCTTTCCTCCTCCCTCCCTCATTATGCACCATCCTGCTTTACCCATGCCTCTGTTCCTTTTCTAACCTTCTTATTGGCTTCTTTCTTCTCTTTTCTTCTCTTCTTGTCTTCTGTCTTCTTTCTTGCTTGCTCCTCTCTGCGCCGCTACTCACTGAATGTCAGGCGTGATGACGTCACGCCCGATATTCAGTGCGAGCGGAGCAGAGAGGAGGGGCGCCTTTTTTTTTTTATCAAAGTACCCACTGCCCCCACCAATGAAGAGGGGAGCCATCAGGCGTCGGGGCCCACCGGGGAATACTCCGGTTCCCCGGTGGGCCAGTCCGGACCTGGCGCTTGTTTAAAAACACACATAAATCAGCTCTGCGTACTTCCGAATTCAACAAGGAAGGGATTACGGATTTGAAGATACTTGCCCTGATGAATTCAGTTGTAGGTCTGCTCTCCTCTACTACTCAAGACTCTGCAGGATACGTTCAATGCCTATCCAAAATACACATTCATAAAAGAACGTACAGAAAAAAACCCACACTGAATTAATGTAACCTGTTAATAAGCATTAATGACAAAACCGTAAAAAATAAAAACAACATTTTTTTATATCCTCCCCCCATGAAATATATTTATTAGGATGATCTTAATGTCTATTGAGCATAAAAAACATATTTATAGTTGCTCATGATTGCAAGCACATGTAATAGCATGCATTCAACACTGTCATCACTAGTACTCAGAACTTATACTAGCTCTGTAGCTGGAGCAAGAGGTATGGCAGAAATACAAGTATCTTTGAGATGCTCAAAGCTTGATTTGGACGTAGATGTGTGCACTTGAATTTGGCATGCCCTTACTGTACATTGACTACAGTCGAACACCCATTCCCAACCCCATTTACTCCTGGAAATCATAGGCTGTAGTAATTGTTCTTTACATAAATAGATGCAGTAAATATTGCTGCGTTTAGTTGCGTATGGCTCGGTTCTCGGCATGCGCAAAGTGATTTTTCCGTGCAATATGCTCAAAATCGGCACATATATGCCTTGATGAATCAGGCCCTCTGTTTCTCAGTAGGTGGTGTAGGTATATATTTCCATTACACCTACACTATATGGACAAAAGTATTTGGCCACTCCTGTTAATTATTGAATTGAGGTGTTTCAATTAGACCTGTTGCCAGAGGTTTATAAAATCAAGCACCTAGCCATACAGTTTCCATTTGCAAATATTTGTGATGCACAATGGATCGTTCTGAAGAGCTCAGTGATTTCAAGCTTGGTACCGTGATAGTATGTTAACTTTTCAAAAAGACGGTTCGTGAAATTTCATCGCTGCTGAATATTCCACGGCAACTGTAAATTATATTATTAAAAAGTGGAAGTGTTAAAGGACAATAGCAACTCAGCCTCGAAGTGGAAGACCACGTAAAATCACAGAGCGGGGTCCACGACTGCTAAGGCACATGGTCCATAAAAGTAGTCAACATTCTGCTGATTCCATAGCTGAAGAGATTCGTTCTTCCACTGGCATTAATGTGAGCACAAAAATAGTGCGGCTGGAGCATAATGGAATGAGTTTCCATGGTTGAGCAGCTGCATGCAAGCCTCACATTACTAAGACCAATGTCAGGCATCGGATGGAGTGGTGTAATGCACACCAACACTGGACTGTGGAGCAGTGTTCTGTGGAGTGATGAATCACGCGTCTCTGTTTAGCAGTTAGATGGACGAATCTGGGTTTGGCGGATGACGGGAGAACATTACCTGCCTGACTGCATTATTCCAAATGTGAAGTTTGGTGGAGGAGGGATAATGGTATGGGGCCGTTTTTCATGGTTTGGGCTAGGCCCCTTATCTCCAGTGAAGGGCAATCTTAATGCTTCAGCATACAAAAATCATTTTAGAAAATGCTATGCTTCAAACTTGGTGGCAACAGTTTGGGGAAGGCCATTTTCTATTCCAACATGACTATGCCCCAGTGTACAAAGCAAGGACTACAAAGACATGGCTTGATGAGTTAGGTGTGAAAGAACTTGACTGGCCCGCACAGAGCCGTGATCTCAACCCCATCAAACACATTTGGTATGAACTGGAATGGAGATTGCGAGCCAGGCCTTCTCGTCCAACATCAGTCCTAATCTCATAAATGCTCTACAGAATGAATAGGTGCAAATTCCCACATAAACACTCCAACACCTTGTGGAAAGCCTGTTGGTGTAATGGTCATCATCATCATCACCATTTATTTATATAGCGCTAGTAATTCCGCAGCACTATACAGAGAACTTACTCACATCAGTCCCTGCTCCATTGGAGCTTACAGTCTAAATTCCCTAACACACACACAGACTAGGGTCAATTTGTTAGCAGCCAATTAACCTACCAATATGTTTTTAGAGTGTGGGAGGAAACCGGAGCACCCGGAGGAAACCCACGCAAACACAGGGAGAGAACATACAAACTCCACACAGATAAAGTCATGGACAGGAATTGAACTCATGACCCCAGTGCTGTAAGGCAGAAGTGCTAACCACTAAGTCACTGTACTGTCAAGTGTCAGAATACCTTTGCCCATATAGTGTATCTTCGGAGCACTCTTGGGTCAGCCAATTTGTTCTAGCTCATTCTCTCTCATTCTAGCTTCTGTAGGTGAATCAGCTAACAAATGTCCCTACACATGCAACAAAGTACTGTAAATATGCAGATGCAGCAAGTGTAGCAGTGTAGTTACCAGTGTTGATTTGAATGGGTGCAATTAAATCATTTACATATTCCAGCAGTGTTCACTTAGTATCTTTGGCCAGTACATTTACTTGGCAGAAGAGCTGACATTCTCATGTAGTGAAGCTGTCGTTCTAAAATACACCTCTCTGTCTGTGCACAGTTGATATGTGCCCAGATTACCCACTCACACTGGACACTGGTTATCTCCATCCATTAGACTTTAAGAAAATTTCATTGCACAGATAACTGGGAATATCCCTCTGTTAAATTAATACATTTCCTCTCAATAGAGATATGAGGGGTGCTATCTTTTAGCTACAAAATGTAAAGGCTATAAATTGAGAAAGATTTGCGTTTTAGAAGATGCACTTCAATTCCCCAGAGTCTACGAATATATTATTATTTCATATGATGCTCAAGGTCTAAAACATAACTTTTATTGGTCAAAATTAAAATAAAATAAAATAAGCAAAAGCGAAAATATTGTGACTTAGGTGAAACAAGTGTAAGTGGTTTAAAATGCAGTGGAAGCACTCTCAATCCAGTGATATATATGAATATGAGGTGGAAAATCCCATCTAATAATGGGTTCCATATATCAATATGTAAAAGTTGTACAATCAGAATCTCGTTCTAATATATTGATATTTCAGTCCAGAACAGATAATTGGTGAAATGTTACTAAGGTCACTACTTCTGATTATATCTGTTCAGACGCTGTTGGTTTTCTAAACCTTCTTATAGTGAGAGGTGGGAATCGCATACAACTGGAGAGGAAAGGAGTATTACTACCACCTGATTAATATCAAAATCTGTCTTAAGGTTTGGGTGTAGGAGAGATCTTTACCTGTCAATATATTAGAACGAGATTCTGATTGTACAACTTTTACATATTGATATATGGAACCCATTATTAGATGGGATTTTCCACCTCATATTCATATATATCACTGGATTGAGAGTTCTTCCAGTGCATTTTAAACCACTTACACTTGTAAGTGGACTAGAGGTGCCCTGTACATGGGTTTGGGACAGGTTCTCTGACAAATGGGACAGGACCGGCAATACTTTTTCACTGCCATGTGTACCCCGGGCCAGTAAAACCTAAGCAGAACTCGTTCCCGTGTTTTATCCTCCCCTAGGTGTCCCCCACAGACATGTGTGTGTGCTGCTTTTAACACTAGGGTTACATGGACCTGAGGAACCATTAATTGTTCTACTTTTTCCCCCTGCACATTAGCAACTCTATGCAGGAAATTATTTTTAACAATAAAATATGGTATACCTTCTGCAGGCTGGGCGGCTTTCGCTACCCCATTTACCTCAGTCACACTTTTACAGGCATGTTCCAAAGTAAAATCATTAAGTTGGTCTCGAGCAAAGTCCTGCAGAGGAAACAAAATTGGTATTGCGGACCAGTCCGTATCCTCACTCACAGGCGGGGTGGGCTCATCTGCGACATCACCGGCCAATGCTAGTTTGGACTGTCCATGTTTCCCCGCAGGTGGATGCTTTTGTGAAGCTCCTGCTGTGACTCCCAGGATGGCATTCCGGTTTGGCGGTTCCCAAAGATCGATGTCCAGATGTTGTGGATCTTTAGGCGGTTCTTTTAAGTCCGGGCTTCCGACCGTTGCATCAGTTGCCCTGCATGTCCGCTCACCGAGGACATCATTAAACAGTGGGAAGTCTCGCCATAAAATGAGTGGATATGGGAGTTTAGGTGCTATGGCAGCTACCACCATAACAGTTTTGTCTTTGAGTGTGACTGGTAGTATTGTTCTTTCATACTCCTCTGTCGTGCCATGTACGCAAAGAACCTTCACCTTGGGCAACCGAGAAGTTATGGTTTCGGGTAAGGCAGAGCTGGAAACTAATGAGAGTTCACTCCCCGAGTCAACCAAGGCCAGAACAAGGTTTTGGTTGATTAGCACAGTCACCCGGAACAAACAAGGACTCCCTGATGTTGGACTCATGGTAAAACAGCTTGGAAAAGCAGGCCCAATGTTTGCCACGGAACAGTCCATGGGTTCCGATAGTTTAGGACACTCTGCCTTAAAGTGGCCTGGCTCACCACATTCAAAACACTTCAGATTATACAGCTTTGCACCTGGCCCTCTGTCCGTAGCAGTTTTTCCATTGGGCCCTGTAGCAAGGATTGTCAAACCTGGCTTTTGGCATGGCAGCGGCTTTGGCACAAATGCAGGTTCTTTAGTCATTTGCTGTAGCGCACAAAACCTTTCTACCACGGTGGCAAGCTCTTCATAAGTTTGTGGGTCTGATTGCAGAACCCACCTTTGCAAATCGCGGTTCAGCCCCCGGATGCAGTGATCTATCGCCAGAACTTCAATAATCCGAGAAGGCGAATTCTCCTCAGGCTGCAGCCATTTCTTTAAAATTTTAGAAAGCTCAGCCACTTGCGCTCTGACCGGTTTTTCTTTATCATAGCGCCATTGGTGATAGCGCTGGGCTCGGCCTGGCCCGGAAACTCCAATGCGAGCCAATATCTCAGACTTTAGGCACAGATAGTCAAAGGCCCGTTCCTCATCTAGATCCATATAAGCTCGCTGAGCTTCACCAGTCAGATATGGCGCCAGCCTCTCAGCCCAATCTTTAGGAGGCCATTTTGCCCTTCTTGCAAGTCTCTCAAAGGACACCAGTTATGCTTCTATGTCATTACCTGGCGACATTTTCTGGAGAACAGGACCAAGTGGTTGTCAGGATTTCCCAGGTATGACCACGGAGAGGGGATACACAGATGACAAGGTAACTCACGAGACAGTTCAAAGTGCAGACGAGAAACAACAGGTAACAGCAATAGTAGATTTCAACAGGCAGTGTAGAACTACAAGTACCAGGTATAATGGTTTAAGATGCAGGAGTCCAGTAGCAGGTAACAGCAGTAGAAAATACAATGAAGTAATTTGCAGGAGTCCAGATAGCAGATAACAGCAGTAGTGAATTCAATGAAGAAATATGCAGGAATCCAGATAGCAGATAACAGCAGTAGAGTATTCAATGAAGTAATTTGCAGGAGTTCAGATAGCAGACAACAGCAGTAGTGAATTCAATGAAGAAATATGCAGGAGTCCAGATAGCAGATAACAGCAGCAGAGTATTCAATGAAGTAATTTGCAGGAGTCCAGATAGCAGACAACAGCAGTAGTGAATTCAATGAAGAAATATGCAGGAGTCCAGATAGCAGATAACAGCAGTAGAGTATTCAATGAAGTAATTTGCAGGAGTCCAGATAGCAGACAGAAGCTGAGCACAGGGAATGCTCCTAGGAATGACCTGATGATCTGGCCCAGACCGTATGAAGTAGGCAGGTGTATATAGGCCTCATGCAGGTGACACAACTCTCAGTAATCAAGGAAAATGATCCAAGTAGCACAGTGGCCCCTTTGGTGGGCAGTGGTACTACAAGTAGAATAACTAATGAGTCCAATAAAGTCACTGCAGACAGCAGCTGCAGAGTGCAAGTCGTGACAGTGGTTAATTTCTGTCATGCCTCACCTGGCTTAACTCTTCTCTTAAGAGCCTTGTGTTTTCCACCTGTGCCTCGGCAACTCGTAGCATCTGTTCTTGCTGTTCTTGCTGCGCAGCGGCCACATACACGAGGGTTCTTAGTACTTCCTCCATGTTGATGTCTGCATGGGTTTGGTAGCGGAAACTTGCTTCCCGGAGTATCCCACTCCTGACACCACTTGTGGCACCACTTGTGGCAAGAGCCCGCTACTGCTGAAGCACACGCGAACAACTTCTTCCTTTTTATGTAGTTTTATTGTCAGGATGGTAAATGTTTTGACACCGTATAGATTTCACAGCAATACTTGG
This sequence comes from Mixophyes fleayi, assembly GCF_038048845.1. NCBI lineage: Eukaryota > Metazoa > Chordata > Amphibia > Anura > Limnodynastidae > Mixophyes > Mixophyes fleayi. Next base: position 77,216,326 of record NC_134409.1, read on the forward strand.
AGACCCTAAACGCTAGCTAGACATAGCTCAGCTCTCTCAAGACCAGCCAGCTTCCCCAGTGTTGATCTCCGTGCACAAATGCTACAAAAAAGCTTTTATACCTGATACTCCTCCCCCAGCCTTAGCTTGATGGACAGGTGACACACCCACCTTCTCTTTAAAAGGAAACGCCCCATCACTAGCTCTGTTTGCACTAAAGAGACACGCCCTGTCTGTTTGCTGAGAGGAAGGATTTCTCTGCATGTAAGTTAACCAAACAAACTATTGTTTGTTACACATAGGTCTTTACATTCAATCTAGGTGCATTGCTGCACAAATGTTTTACTTTACTTCCCTGCTTTCTCTGCATATTGCCATCTAAATGCCTCCTTTTGTTACAATATATATATACAGTATATATATATATATATATATATATATATATGTGTATATATATATATATATATATATATATATATGTATATATATATAAATAAAATAAATGTAAAATATCACTAAGTCAAACAGATGCTTCACAATGACCGCTGCTTGTAGCTACATAAAGAGGAAAACACCTAGTATTCCAAAATCATAGTCACATAAATCAAATCAGGAAATGACAAGCGCTGATCAGTATATCAAGGGTTAATGTCTAAAAATTATCTCCGACAGTAGGAAAATGGGCAACAGGTCCACTAATCTGTGGACAATAAATAGAAGATGATTCTATTAAATCACATCACTGCCCAGCAAATCATGTGCATGAATGTGGAAATATAACTCTGTCCTAAATCATAGGTGTACAGAAAATATTGATATCATTGAACACAAATAATGAATGAACAGCAATGGGGTACATAAATCTAAAAGGAAATATAGACATCAATTACTATTATTACACTAGTAACGGCACACTAGTATATATCCATATACACCCCACAGCGTAGAAATCTATCCCTTCAGCGTCCACTCTGTTAGCAACATAAACAGTATCTCATGGAACTCACGGACCGCCGACTCAGGATATGATAAAGTCCAGACTTTACAATATAGATCTTACCTTCACTACTATAAACGGGAACTGATAATAATGGACATATGAATAAACAACAATGGGGTATATAGATCTAAAAAGAAATATGCATATCAATTACTACCGTAAGGGTGGTAGCGGCACACTAGCATTTATACATATACACCCCCAAAGGATAGGAGTATATCCCTTCAGCGTCTGCTTAGTTCATAACTTAAACAGTTTCTCATGGAACTCACGGAACGCTGTCAGGGGCGCACCCAGGGGGGGTTTACTAGTCCCCAGAAACCCCTGTCCTACCTGGAATGCTGTATGATTACAGTGGCTGGCCCCTCTCCCGGGACTAGCCACTATTGCTTGTAGCTTGGGATGATCATCTCCCAGTCAGTCCCCTGCTGTGTGAGCACAGCTTTCTGCCGGCAGTTTGGCCCCGCCCCTTCCTCCCACACAGCCAGCATGGGTGTAATGCAAGAGGCAGCAGAAGAAGGTAAGAATGTGTGTGTGTGTGTGTATATGTGGATATGACAGCTTACATGTATGTGTGTTTGATCCTGTGTGTGTGTTTGTGTATGTGTGAGTCTGTGTATATGGCAGTTTACATATCTGTGTTTGTGTGAGTCTGTGTTTATCTGTGTATATGGCAGTTTACATATCTGTGTTTGATCCTGTGTGTGTTTGTGTATGTGTGTCAGTCTGTGTTTGTCTGTGTATATGGCAGTTTACATGTCTGTGTGTTTGATCCTGTATTTGTTTGTGTATTTGTGTGTCTTTGATTATCTGTAAATATGACAGTTTACATGTCTGTGTGTTCAGTGCCGGTGCTAGGGTGCATGGCGCCCTAGGCATTTTGTAAAAATCGGCGCCCCCCCCCTGCAAAAATCGGCGCCCTCCCTGCGAAAATCAGCGCCCTCCTCCCTCCCTCCTCCCCCCTCACCCCGTCTTTCCTTACCTTGAATCACCACCGCCGCCTCTCTGCTCCGTCTCCTCCTCTCCACTCACTGACACTGTCGGGCTGTGATGATGATGTCACGGCCCGACAGTCAGTGAGTGGAGGGGAGGAGACGGAGCAGAGAGGCGGCGGTGGTGAGCAATAGCCTCTTCCCCCCCTCCCTGTGGATGTATCTGCATGCTGTGCGGCGGCCGTGACAGGTATGGTCAGCGGTCGCCGCACAGTTTTAAAGTAATGTTCATTCTGTGGCGCCTCCAGGTGCCCTCCAGAGCCCGGTGCCCTAGGCAAGTGCCTAACCTTGCCTAATGGGAGCGCCGGGCCTGTGTGTGTTTGATCCTGTGTGTGTTTGTGTCTGTGCTTAACTGTGTATGTGGCAGTTTACATGTCTACGTGTTTGTGTATATGTGAGTCTGTGCTTGTCTGTGTATGGGACAATTTACATGTCTGTGTGTTTGACCCGATGGTTGTTTGTAGCCACGCCCCTACACATTCTAGTCACGCCCACTGGTATCGTGGCGTGGAAACCCCCCTCATCGAATCCTGCGTTTGCCCCTGGCTGTCTCAGGATATGATAAGGTCCAAACTTTTCAATTAGGATCTTGCCTCCACTACTATAAAATAGAGATGCTCACTGACCTCCATGTTTTGGTTTTGGTTTTGGATCTGGATTACCTTCAGGTTTTGTTTTTTTGCCAAAACCACCCTTGCGTGTTTTGGTTCTGGTTTTGGTTTTGTTTAGCTATTTTTTTACAAAATTCAATTTTTTGGGGTTAAAATATCATAATTTCAGTATTATTTTGTACCTACATTATTATTAACCTTACTACAACTAAATTCCAGTGATTTCCATTCAATTGTTACCATCTCACAGGTCACAATATGCTTTTCATACACTTTCAGCCAAATACTGCAGCGAGCTGGCTGGATGTTAAGCGACAGAGCAACAACACAAACACGCTGCAGTTTATATCACATTAGGAGAGGTAGCATGTACAATTTATCAAGCCAAGCATTTCATCTACAAGGAATGCCACTTTTGTGGCTGAAGTGCAAGTCCAACATGGCCCTCAGTGAACAACCTAACAACGGGCTTGTTAGAGTAATGGCAGAAACACACATCAGTGCCAGGAAAGATTAATGGTGCAAGATAGAATTGTCCTTGGGCCCTCCCAACCACCCATATGTTGGATCTTACAAAGGACATGCACACTTTAACAAACCAAGCACTTCAGCGACAAGGGCTGCCACTTTTGTGGCTGAAGTGCTTGGTTTGTTTGAGCCCCCACTAAACCAGCTATCAATGCCCTAAAGGCAGGTTAGACCAACAGTGCTGTCAAATGAAATCTACACTGTCAAGATGTTGTCGTCATCATCTTCAACATCATCCTCACCCTCATCAGTGTGTCATCATCACAGACTATTAATTCATCTCCGCTTCAATCTGCCATTACAGAAGTGTCAGTACTTGTATGTATTTGCCGGTAAAGGCCTTCCTTGTGGAAGATGTAGTTAATTTTGATGAACATCATATTTTCCACATTTTTAGGAAGTAACCTCCTACGTTGATCACTGACAAGGTTCCCGGCTGTGCTGAAAACTCTTTCTGAGTACACACTGGAGGGTGGGCAGCATAGGTATTGCAAAGCGAGTATGTACATAGGTTTCCAAATTGCTTGTTTTTCCTCCCAGTATGGAAAGGGACTGTCTGACATTTTGATTACAATGAACTCTTGAAAATAATCCTCCTTCATCCTTTGTATGTAATAGAAGGATCGGACAGAGTTATGGCCAAGGTCACACTTTTTTTCCTAAATTCTTTCAAACCAGACCAGGGGGTAAAGGTATGAAGGTCTGATTTTGCAAAATCAGCAATTTTCTCGGGAGAGTTGAAACTCGCAGATGTATGAAGCAGAGATTTCATGCAAATCGCCAGAGATCAAACTCCCGACTGTTTGCCACTGCAGCTATACAAGTCTCAAATGTATGAAGCTGCGAGGAGAGTTTGCTTTCAAACACGCCAGATACAACACGCTGCTAGCAGCGTGTTGTTTAAACACATCACTGTTACACTGCCTGTCAGTGTAAAAATTGTAAAGAATAAATGAAATAAAAAAAAAAAGCGTGGGGTCCCCTCGCTATTCCTGCTTAACCCTAGTGCTGCCTGACTACTGCTGGTTCCATGAAAATCGGGGAAAAATTCTGCGTGGGGTCCCCCCGATTTTCACTTTACCAGCACTAGGCAAACTAGCCAGGTTGGAGGCACTATAGCAGGGGGGACACGCAGCAGGGGTCCCCCTGCCATAAGGACTAACCAGCCCCAGGCTGGTCAGCGCTGGGCTGGATTCCCTAGGGAGTGGGGTCCGCCGAAAAAAATTAGCGCCCACCCCCCTAGAGACACCCAGCCCAGTGCTGATAGCACTAGGGCTCTTCCTACCCTCGTGGGCTGTGGGTAGTAGGGTAATAACGGTGATAAATACTGAAAAAAACAAACAGATGCCATTTTGTTTTGTGGAACTACAAGTTCCAGCCAGCCAGGTTGCCCAAAATAGTGTGGGCATGCTGCTGCTTGTATAACTACAAGCACCAGTATACCCACGACAGCCAGGGTATGTTGACACTTGGAGAACCACAAGTGCCAGCATGCCCTGACGTCCATGGCTGGCTGGGACCTGTAGTTCCACAAAAGAAAATGTTTTAAAAACCACCACACCCTTGTAAAAACCACTAACATTTAATAAAAATAAAAAACACACAATAAACAGAGTAAGCACCCTCATTTACACCATATATTTTTATTAAAAATAATAAATTCCCTGATACTCACCGATGAAGTTTTCTTTCTTTTGTCAGCAGCTTTCAATCCAAAAATGGCTGTCACAAATGTCCCAAATAAATTTGTAATTCCAACAGTCCGGCTTGCCCCAGTCCCCAAGTTATTTATACTTACAAATGTCCAGGCTTGACCAAGTCCAAAAACAATTTGTAGATCCAAAAGTCCTGGCTTGCCCCAGTCCCCAAGTTATTTATACTTCTAAATGTCCTGGCTTGTAATCTCTTCAATTCTTCGCCCAGGGGGGGGCCATTGTTGATAGAAGTCTTCAGTTCTTCGGCCAGGGGGGCCCCATATATGTACATCCCACGCATCTTTGTTCTTGATTGAAGAAAAAAAAATGACAGGAGCCGCCGCAAACAGTTCCTAGCAATGTAAATAGAACAAACGCAATGAACTAAGTTCATTGTGTAGCGGAGTTCCTACTAGCTAGAACCTCCGCTGTGCAATGAGCATTGCATTTGATACGTTTTTAACTAAAATTTGCCGTGATTTTAACACGCTGGCAAAATCGGACCTTGATACATTTACCCCCAAATGTCAAACTGTTGTGGTCTGCCACTTGCGTCATCCCTGCTTCTCTTTGCAAAGTGCAATTTCTTACGAGCAGCAGCTGCCTGAGAAACTGAAGAGGAGACATTGTGAAGCCAAGAACCAGTTCAGCAGTCCTCTTGCTGACCAGGAGCTCCTTGCATCTCTTCAGATCTCAGTCAATTGGAAGCAAAGAATCTACGTAGGTCTTAAACCTAGGATCAAGCACAGTCGCCAAAACATAGTGATCCGACTTCAAGATTTTAATAACTCTTGGATCATTGCGAAGTGAATAAAGTACTTGATCTACAAGGCCAACATACTTTGTGGAATTCCTTTCTTTCATTTCCTCCTTCAGTTTGTCAAGCTGCTTTTCCAAAAGTAGAATTAAGGGAATGACTTGGCTCAAGCTAGCAAAGTCTGAACTCACTTTACATGTCACAACTTCAAATGTTTCAGCACCTTGCACAACACAGAAAGGATTCTCCACTGTGCAAGACTGAAATACATTCCCCTTCCTTTCCCAATGTCATGGCTTGTACAATACACTTGTATGGCTTTGCGCTGTTCCATCCTCTGAAGCATGTACAGGGTGGAATTCCACCTTGTTAACACCTCTTGCTTAAGTTGGTGGCTGGGCAAATTAAATTGTTCTTGGAGCTGCTGCAATCTCCTACATGCTGTGGCAGAATGCCGGAAATGTCCCGAAATTTTACGGGCCACCGAAAGCATTTCCTGCACCTCATGGTTGTTTTTCAAGAAGCTCTGCACCACCAAGTTTATTGTGTGAGCAAAACAGGGAATGTGATGGAATTCACCCAGCTGTAATGCTTGCACAATATTGTTGGCGTTATCAGAAATGACATATCCTGGGGAGAGTCCAACTGGTATAAGCCAAGTATTAATGACATCCCTTCATATTCTTAACAAATTATCAGCTGTATGCCTGTTAGTGAAGCCGGTGATACAAAGAGTAGCCTGCCTGTGAGAAATGTTACGTAGTGGTGTACATGCTGCTGCTGTTCCTGCTTGTGAAGGCGAATGACCAACCCAGTGGACTTTCATAGTCATATAATATTTTGTTCGCCCACTTCCACTTGTCCACATATCTGTGGTTAAGTGTACAGTAGGTAGAATGGCATTTTTGAGCCCAATTATTACATTTTTACGAATGTTCTGGTACAGTTGAGGAACAGCTTTGCTTGAAAAATGGTGTTGCAATGGAATTTTGTAACAGGGACACAAAGCCTCAATTAACTGTGCAAAACCAGCTGCGTTTATAGTGAGCATTGGATGCAGATCTAACACTAGCATAGTCGCCATGGCGTCTGTGATCCGCTTTGCGACTGGGTGACTGCTGTCATACTTGCTTCCTCTAGCAAAAGATTGTTTCACAGTTAATTGTTGTAAAGTACTGGTGGTCTTCTTCTTGGGCTGCTTATGGAAGGAAGATTCACCCCCAGCAGCAGCAACAGCAGCAGTAGTGGGACTAACGCTGAAGAATTCTTCAGAGGAATCAAGGATAGTGCAGGAGTCAACTAGCCTTAGCAACTTCAATGCAGAACTAACTCCGATTGCTACTGAGGATATTGATGAGGACAGTGTTGTGGGTGTAGATTGCAGGCATCGGGATGTAGGTGAGAGAAGGGTCCTAGCTGATGATAGACTGCTTGTTGTTATTTTTTTACCATAACTTTCAGCTTTTCCCAACACCTTGCCATGAACTTGCGTCAAATAGCATAACATGGTTGAGGTTCCTAGATTGTTAAAGTCCCTCCCTCGACTGACTGTGGCTTTACATATAATACAAATGGCTAGAGAACTGTTGTCAGAATTTGGGTAGAAATAATTCCACACATAAGAAGTGGCTTTTTTGGTCTTATGTCCAGGCATGACAATAGCCTTCTTCTTATCATGTGCCAGAACTGCTTCCACTGGTGCAGGACTTACACAAACAACATCATCCTCAACAACATCCTCATTAGTGCCCTCGTCGGCTACACAAATATCCCCCTCATCCTCTTCCAATTCCAAAGTGGCATCCTCAATTGGTGTATCACCGACTACACTCGGGCTGTTGAGGCACACATCAACAGAAATGCTGAAAGGGGCCTTCTTTATGGGTACACTATCAGAAGGGTCACGATTACACATACCACTCGTGGATGGACTCTCCTCAGGGATTGGTGTCATTTCTGAATCTGAGAATACATTTTCCTCTAATGCCTCTAATGCCTTACTGTTTTCTTCCAGCTCGTCTTTTACACGTAACAGTATTTGTGCACCACTTGTGGACTCCGAATTACTTGGTCTTGCTTGGTCACAAGTGATCTTACAAGAAGAAGCCTCAGTAACAATTTTAGATCTCGCACTCATAGAGAAAGCCGACAGCCTAATTCTTTCTTTGCCACTGCGTGTGTAGAATGGCATGTTGGCAAATTTTTTTGTTTATTTTTGCCTCGGGTGGGTTCGGTTTTCAAGAAATTGAGCCCACCCATCTCTAATATAAACATAAACTGGGTTTCTTCTCCACAAACTCTCCTGAAATAGGTAACGGACTGTTCATGCGGATCACCGCAACTGTACCGAAGATTACGATCCAACCTCCTCTGAGAGACCAATCAAATCAGATTTCTGGAAGTCATGTATAACAGAAGAGAAAATATATACCCATACCGTGATTCTGTATGGTAAAACACTAGGTAGTTTATCGATACTCTTAGATTGATTGATACTCTTAGATACAATCAATAACTATACAATAATTATATATTCCAAAGCGAATCAGTAGAAATTAACTCCTACCAGATGTAAACGGTAGATGCGTCTTTTCACAAAATAATTAGCTCACACCCAGGATCGAGACAAGGAAAATATTAGAGTTCAAACAGTAAAATCAATATGCTCACCCTTTGCCCTTAATCCTGATCCATTGCCTGTCCCTGGATTCCGAACCATTGCCTGTGACTCTGACCGTGCTGATACCTGACACCCCATCCGGTGCTCCGTCCAGTTTGCAGATCGCTGGTCTGCCGCTGTTCAGTGTGTCATCTCCTGTACCTGTACGCAGCTGTGTGAGTATAAACTACTTTGAGTTTAAGACCTGGGGGCATCTGAGTTCCTGTGAGCATAACCAGTCTCTATGGGAAAGGCGGCTAAAGGTGAAGACCTCTTCTTCCTGTTCTATAAGTTTATGCCGCACTGGCTGTCGTAACACTAACTCTGTGTTTTTATCCCCTTTACTAAGGAATTGACTTTTCATTGCTCCCATTTAGTCTTTCAACTCACTAGGATCGGAACAACTTCTTTTTAAACTATGAATGTCCCTTCGGAACATTATTCAGCCATCTGGTATGATGTCCACTAGTCGCGAGGATATATGCATTTGAATCAGTAGGATTTCAATAAGTCCTTCTACAGATATTATTATCATCCGCTATATATATATATTCAGATCAAGAAAATGAACAGAGGTCGTGCTGATTTCATAAGAGAATTCTACATTAATTGAGTTTTTGTTAAGACCTTCACAGAACAAATTTAGACTCATCAAATCACCCCTCAAAATGAACAGCACATCATCAATATATCTCATCCATGACACCAAGTTCGTACCGAGATCCTCATTTCCCCATATAATATGCTCTTTCCAATGCGCCAAAAAAAGGTTTGTATAACTCGGGGCGAACTTGGTGCCAATGGCTGTTCCATTACGCTGCATATAACATTGCCCCTCAAAGTAAAAATAATTGTTATTGAGGATAAATAGAATCCCCTCTAATATAAACTTCCATATCCTCTTTTTCCAAAAATGATCTTATAGCCTCCAATCAATCCTGATGGGAAATACACCTATAAAGAGATTTGATGTCTGCCGTAACTAAAAACCATCCTTTTCCTCTCAATTTTCTCAAAACAACGTCTGTATCTTTTAGATGGGAGCGATTCCTCACAACTATGGGTTGTAACTGGTAGTCCACCCGCTGAGACAAACTGGATGTAGGGGATATGGTCCCTGCTACAATAGGGCGTCCAGGTGGATTCTGAGAATCCTTATGTATTTTAGGTAAAATATATAAAACTGGAGTTTCAGGGTATGGTATCATTAAAAACTCCATAACTTCAACTTCTAAAATACCATTTTCCTTATATTTATTAAGTAATATAGAAAGTTGTGTTTTATTCTTTTCGGTGGGGTCATTTCTCAAGATAGTATAAGTATTTTCATCCCCCAAATGTCTCAGGACTTCTCCTATATATTTCTCTCTATCTAGTAAAACAATTCAACCCCCCAACCATTCAGTTTGTTCGCATTTTAATAGTTATCACAATTGTTCAGGGAATGGTTTTAAAAAACTTCTTGGCGATTGATAAGTTGGAGACAAATTTTAGGCGGAGAGATTGTACTATATTCTTGGCTAAATGTGAGATGAATTGAATTCACAAGTTATCCACATTAACCCCAGGGCGGCTCAATCAAGATTTTGAGCTTAAGTGGTTTTTGACAGATGAATAATGAGCGTATTGTGTTCAGTATATTTGTTTTGCATTATGTGAATTTTTATGTATTTTTATGTATGTATATATGCACTTTTATGAATAATTTATGATTTTTCATCTAGCCTATTGGATTTAGGCATTTCTAATTGAGTTAATTAGCTCAGGTATTTATAGTTAAGGATATGAGGTCTCTCAGATATTCACCTTGAGAAAGGCTCCAGGAGAGCTGAAACGCGTTAGTGTGAGAGGGAGCATATTGATTTTACTGTTTGAAATCTAATATTTTACTTGTCTCGATCCTTGGTATGAGCTAAGGATTTTGTAAAAAAAGACGCATTTACCATTTACATCTAGTAGGAGTTCATTTCTAATGATTCACTTTGGAATATATAATTATTGTGTAATTATTGATTGTATCTAAAAGAGTATCAATCTATCTAAGAGTATCAATAAAGTACCTAGTGATTTTACCATACAGAATTACGGTATGTGGATATATTTTCTCTCCTGTTATTTGACTTCCGGAAATCTGATTTGATTGGTCTCTCAGAGGAGGTTGGATCGTAATCTTAGGTACAACTGCTGTGATCCGCTGTCACTCACCGGACTGTGAGTGCCATTTCCCGTGTGTTCAGGAACCGTGGCCGTCCGCCATCCTGTGCAGCCCTTATCAAACCTTCAGTACCTGTTGCTTTGAATTGATTGGATGATCAGGCAACCCTCCCTATTTAAACCACCTGTGATCATTACCTGGTTGCCTGATCTTGGAGTCTCATTCCCCATGAGCCTCTGAAGGTGTTCCTGTGTTCCTCGTGTATTCAGCTCCTGCTGATTCCTGTTTACTACTATTGTGGTTTCCAGACCACTTCAACTCTCCTGTGTTCATCGTGCCTGCACTCAGCTGATTCCTATCTGCTATGACTACCGGACTCCTGTTCGTTTCAACTCTCCTGTGTTCATCGTGCCTGCACTCAGCTGATTCCTATCCGCTGCCTTCGTTACTACTACAGAGTTCCTGATCGTCTCAACTCTCCTGGGTTTATCGTGTCAGCTCTCCGCTTCCTCCGTTACTACTACAGAGTTCCTGATCGTCTCAACGCTCCTGTGTTTATCGTGTCAGCTCTCCGCTGCCTCCGTTACTACTACAGGGTTCCAGACCGCCTCTACTCTCCCGTGTTCAGTGTGCCTTCTCTCCGCTGCCTCCACCACTACTACTGGATACCAGACAGCCTCAACTCTCCCGTGTTCTTCATGTTTCCAGTTCCACTTACTACTGCTTCCTGAGTATTGCTTCGTTGATTCTGGATTACCTGCCGTGCGCTGCACCAACCTGATTACCGCTTCCACCCTCCAGTGGTCTCTCCTCCTGCCGGCCTTCAGCCATTCAGGTATCCCTGCACGTCTCTCTGACAGCCTGCTCTCCTGACCGCGGTATGCATACTTTCCATTGACTTTGCTTTTGTATTGCATATCCATCTGGACTGAGTTGTGTTCTCCTCCGGTGCCTCCTATCCACTGAAGCTATTGTTACCATTGACTTTGTTTCCTATTGCCTGGATAGCTATTGTGACTTTGTATACTTCAAGCAGTGCTTGTCAGTTATCGTTATATTGTGGATATCATCGTGGGATCCAGTTCTGTGTGCCCCGTGTATACTCTGCTTTACATTCATCTCCTCGTGCCCCTCCTCACATATATATAGCAGTGGTACAACTTGCTATATGCAGACCACTGACTTCCCCGTTACCTACTTTCACCTGGATTCCATTCCTTCACTATAGACAGCGGTACGACTTGCTATATGCAGACCGCTGACTCTCACTACCTCCTCGCTACTCCTGGACATTCCTCCTCACTATAGCAGTGGTACAACTTGCTATAGGCAGACCACTGACTTTCCTCACATTCCCTTGTCCATCTGGTTCCTCGTATACATTCATCTACTCATTATCAGTTGCTGCTAGTCATAGACTTTCCTCGAGCATTCTCTCACCATCTGCTGTTTCTCCTTTTCCGTTGTCACCCTGCTACCAGATAACCATAGTACCAACTATATTACTCTGGTAAGTCCATCATCTGGTGATATCCTGGGCAAAGACTCCTAGTGCCAGTGACAGTAAGATCACGACATGACAGACCCAGGTGCGGAACCTACAGCTAAAGAGATGCTGCAGCATCTGGTTACCCGTATTGAACAACAGGATGCCCGCCAACAACATTTGCTGCAATGTTACCAGGCGTTAGCCTCCCAAAGAACATCTGTGCAAAATATCACAGCTACTGTTGATGCTCCTGTGCCTTCCTCCGTTTCCCCAGTGCCATCCCAGGTGTCTACTGCTTCCACGCTTCACCAGCCTACTCCGTCAAAATATGATGGAGACCCCAAAACATGCAGGGGTTTTCTAAATCAATGCTCAGCTCATTTTGAGCTTCAACCTCACAATTTCTCTACTCATCGTTCCATAGTGGCCTATCTCATTTCCTTGTTTTCCGGACAAGCTCTCGCATGGGCTTCCCCTCTGTGGGAAAGAAATGATCCATTATTACAAGATAGTGCCAAATTTATTTCCACGTTTCGAAGTGTATTTGATGAACCTGGTCGTGTTATTTCCGCTGCATCCAGCATCCTCCGTCTACGTCAGGGTTCTCGTACTGTAGGCCAGTACGTCATTCAGTTTCGGATATTAGCCTCTGAACTTCAGTGGAACACTGAAGCGTTTATTGCCGCCTTCTGGCAGGGGCTTTCTGATAAAATTAAAGATGCACTGACTACTCAAGAATTACCTACTTCTCTAGAAGATTTGATTTCTCTTTGCCACCGTGTAGACATGAGATTTCGTGAAAGAGAGTCTGAAAAAACAACTTCATTTAAAGCACCTCTTCTCTCAAGTCCTCAAGTTCGCCCAGTTTCATCTCCGGTGATACCTATGGAGATAGGTCGCTCCAAATTAACTTCAGAGGAGAGGGACCGAAGAGTAAAAAATAGACCTTGTATCTATTGTGCTGATTCTACTCATATGCTCAATTCATGCCCTAAAAAATCGGGAAATGCCAGGCCCTAACCAGTTCTGGAGAGGTGAAGTTACGGTCCCTGGAGTCCTCTCCATGTTCTACGAAATTAAAAGTTTGTGCTTTTGATGTTACAGTTTCCTTTGCTACCAAATCCTTTAAGTCCCAAGCACTTATTGACTCTGGAGCTGCAGGAAATTTTATTTCTAAATCCCTCGTGAATCAATGGTCCCTACCAGTGATTACTTTGAAAATACCTATTACTGTGACTGCTATCGATGGATCACGCATTATTAATGGTCTCATCACCCAGAGTACGTCTCCAGTAACCCTTCAAATTGGTGTATTACACCAGGAAGAAATTTCATTTTTAATTTTTCCTGTTACTACCAGTCCTATTGTATTATGCCTTCCATGGCTTCAACGTCACTCTCCTCAGATTGACTGGCACACTCCTCAAGTTACGTCTTGGGGGCCTGAATGTCATCATCGTTGCCTCTCTCAAGTCGTTCCTCTCAAAATACAGCAATCCTCCATTTCACCTTGTTCACCGGGACTTCCTCCTCAGTATGCTTCTTTTGCCGATGTATTTGATAAAACTCAGTCTGAACGTCTTCCTCCTCATCGTTCGTGGGACTGTCCGATTGATCTTCAACCTGGCAAGACTCCTCCCAGGGGACGTGTGTATCCACTTTCGTTACCTGAAACTCAAGCTACATCTGAATACATCCAAGAGAATCTCCAGCGAGGATTTATTCGACCTTCTACCTCTCCCGCTGGAGCAGGGTTTTTCTTCGTAAAAAAGAAGGATGGGTCATTACGCCCCTGCATAGATTTCCGTGGACTTAACGCCATAACTATCAAAAATCGGTATCCCATTCCATTAATTACTGAGTTATTTGATCGTATCAAGAGAGCCCGGATCTTTACCAAGTTGGATCTTTGTGGTGCCTACAATTTAATTTGAATCAGGTCCGGTGACGAATGGAAGACAGCTTTCAACACCAGAGACGGGCATTATGAATATTTAGTAATGCCCTTCGGGTTATGTAATGCCCCTGCTGTTTTCCAGGGTTTCATTAACAAGATCTTAAGGGACTTGTTTTATGTTTGTGTCGTCGTCTATCTGGACGACATATTGATCTTTTCGCAGGACCTGCCTTCTCATCATCAACATGTGGCAGAGGTCCTTTCCAGACTCCGGAAAAATTAATTATTCTGCAAGTTAGAAAAATGTTCATTCGAGTTGCCCCAGATTCCATTTCTGGGATATATTGTCTCCGGAGTTGGTCTTCAGATGGATCCAGAAAAGGTGAATGCTGTTTTACATTGGCCTCAGCCAACTACTCTTCGTGCAATTCAGTGTTTTTTAGGTTTTGCCAATTACTATAGACGCTTCATTCAAGATTTTTCCTCGATTGCATCTCCTATTGTGGCCCTAACTCGTAAAGGGGCCAATACTAAACAATGGTCCTCTGAGGCTCTTCAAGCCTTCCAGATTCTCAAAGAGTCCTTCTCCTCTGCTCCTGTTCTTCGACAGCCTGATGTGACGCTTCCCTTCTTCCTAGAGGTAGATGCCTCTAATGTTGGTTTAGGAGCCATTCTCTCCCAAAGATCGGAGCAACAAAAACTCCATCCTTGTGCCTTTTACTCTCGGGGTCTTCTGCCTGCGGAGAAGAATTATACCATCGGGGACAAGGAGTTGCTGGCTATAAAAGTAGCATTAGAGGAATGGAGATATTTGTTGGAGGGAGCTCGTCATCCTGTGACAATTTTTACTGATCATAAAAATTTGTCATATTTACAGTCTGCTCAATGTTTGAATCCTCGTCAAGCAAGATTGTCTCTTTTCTTTTCTCGTTTTGAACTAATCATAACCTTCAAACCAGCTGCAAAAAATAAAAAAGCAGACGCCCTATCTCTAGCTTTTGTGACGTCCTCAGACGTTGAAGATGGTCCCAACCACTCTATATTAGACCCCAAATGTGTTTCTCTGGCTGCTTCTTCCACTAAGGTGCTATCATTTGGGAGAACCCTCGTGCCTCCTGCTCTTAGGAAGAAAATCCTTTTGTGGTTTCACTCTTTTCGTTTTTCTGGACACTCTGGTGAACGCAAGACCTTTGAAATTCTTTCTCGAAGTTACTGGTGGCCTTCTATGAGGAAAGATGTCAGAGATTTTGTGGCTGCGTGTGATTTGTGTTCCCAGTTTAAGACTCCCCGCAGAACTCCAGCGGGTTTGCTTCAACCACTGCCCACTCCTTCCAAGCCGTGGACCCATATTAGTATGGACTTTGTTACTGATCTTCCTCCTAGTAAAAACTGTAATACTATTTGGGTAGTAGTGGACAGATTTTCGAAGATGGCACATTTCGTTCCTTTGACCGGTTTACCTTCTTCATCTACTCTGGCTGATTATTTCATCAAAGAAATCTTCTGTATTCATGGATGTCCTTCCGAGATTGTTTCAGATAGAGGAGTACAATTCGTTTCCAGATTCTGGCGGGCCCTCTGTAAGACCTTGGGTATCCGATTATCACTCTCATCCTCCTACCATCCTCAATCTAACGGACAAACCGAAAGGGTCAATCAAGATCTTGAGACTTTTATAAGGATGTTCTCTTCAGCCAACCAAGACAACTGGGTAGAGTTGCTTCCATGGGCTGAATTCGCTCATAACAACATGTATCATGAGTCATCTTCTAAAACTCTATTCTTTGTGGTTTACGGTCACCATCCGTCTTTTCCGGAATTTCCTGCCCTCCCTCCCACCCAAGTTCCTGCTGTAGAGACTGTTTGTCAGACTTTCAAAAATATTTGGTCTCAGGTCAAAACCTGTTTAAAGAAAACATCTGCCAGATATAAGTCTTTTGCAGATAAAAAGAGACGGGCTATTCCACCACTGAAAATCGGAGATCGTGTTTGGTTATCAACCAAAAATATTCTTTTGAAGGTTCCATCTATGAAGTTCGCTCCTCGTTTTATTGGTCCGTATAGGATCATTCAAGTGATAAATTCAGTTTGTTTCAAACTTCTACTACCTAAGAACCTTCGTATTTCCAATGCCTTCCATGTGTCTTTGCTCAAACCTCTTATCATCAACCGTTTCTCGGTCCCTCCTTCAGCACCTCGGCCAGTTCAAATTCATCAAGAGGAGGGCTTTGAGATTACTCACATATTGGATGCAAAAATTTTGCGAGGAGTTCTTCGTTTCCTCGTTCATTGGAAGGGCTTTGGTCCTGAGGAGCGGTCATGGATCAAAGCAGAAGATCTCAACGCTCCAGCTCTTCTTAAGAAGTTTTATTCCAAGTTTCCGGACCAACCCGGTTCCAGGTGTTCTGTGCCCACCTTTAAAAGGGGGGGTACTGTCACTCACCGGACTGTGAGTGCCTTTTCCTGTGTGTTCAGGAACCGTGGCCGTCCGCCATCCTGAGGGTCTGCGCATGTGCAGCCCTTATCAAACCTTCAGTACCTGTTGCTTTGAATTGATTGGATGATCAGGCAACCCTCCCTATTTAAACCACCTGTGATCATTACCTGGTTGCCTGATCTTGGAGTCTCATTCCCCATGAGCCTCTGAAGGTGTTCCTGTGTTCCTCGTGTATTCAGCTCCTGCTGATTCCTGTTTACTGCTGTTGTGGTTTCCAGACCACTTCAACTCTCCTGTGTTCATCGTGCCTGCACTCAGCTGATTCCTATCTGCTATGACTACCGGACTCCTGTTCGTTTCAACTCTCCTGTGTTCATCGTGCCTGCACTCAGATGATTCCTATCCGCTGCCTCCGTTACTACTACAGAGTTCCTGATCGTCTCAATGCTCCTGTGTTTATCGTGTCAGCTCTCCGCTGCCTCCGTTACTACTACAGGGTTCCAAACCGCCTCTACTCTCCCGTGTTCAGCGTGCCTTCTCTCCGCTGCCTCCACCACTACTACTGGATACCAGACAGCCTCAACTCTCCCGTGTTCTTCATGTTTCCAGTTCCACTTACTACTGCTTCCTGAGTATTGCTTTGTTGATTCTGGATTACCTGCCGTGCGCTGCACCAACCTAATTACCGCTTCCACCCTCCAGTGGTCTCTCCTCCTGCCGGCCTTCAGCCGTTCAGGTATCCCTGCACGTCTCTCTGACAGCCTGCTCTCCTGAACCGCGGTATGCATACTTTCCATTGACTTTGCTTTTGTATTGCATATCCATCTGGACTGAGTTGTGTTCTCCTCCGGAGCCTCCTATCCACTGAAGCTATTGTTACCATTGACTTTGTTTCCTATTGCCTGGATAGCTATTGTGACTTTGTATACTTCAAGCAGTGCTTGTCAGTTATCGTTGTATTGTGGATATCATCGTGGGATCCAGTTCTGTGTGCCCCGTGTATACTCTGCTTTACATTCATCTCCTCGTGCCCCTCCTCACATATATATAGCAGTGGTACAACTTGCTGACGCAGACCACTGACTCCTGTTCCCTGTGACACCAGTTTCAAGTATCCTCTCACATAAGCAGTGGTACAACTTGCTATACTCAGACCACTGACTTTCCTCACGTTTCCTTGTCCATCTGGTTCCTCGTGTATATATGGGAGGAGGGGCACGAGGAGATGAATGTAAAGCAGAGTATACACGGGGCACACAGAACTGGATCCCACGATGATATCCACAATACAACGATAACTGACAAGCACTGCTTGAAGTATACAAAGTCACAATAGCTATCCAGGCAATAGGAAACAAAGTCAATGGTAACAATAGCTTCAGTGGATAGAAGGCTCCGGAGGAGAACACAACTCAGTCCAGATGGATATGCAATAGAAAAGCAAAGTCAATGGAAAGTATGCATACCGCGGTTCAGGAGAGCAGGCTGTCAGAGAGACGTGCAGGGATACCTGAACGTCTGAAGGCCAGCAGGAGGAGAGACCACTGGAGGGTGGAAGCGGTAATCAGGTTGGTACAGCGCATGGCAGGTAATCCAGAATCAACGAAGCAATACTCAGGAAGCAGTAGTAAGTGGAACTGGAAACATGAAGAACACGGGAGAGTTGAGGCTGTCTGGTATCCAGTAGTAGTGGTGGAGGCAGCGGAGAGAAGGCACGCTGAACACGGGAGAGTAGAGGCGGTTCGGAACCCTGTAGTAGTAACGGAGGCAGCGGAGAGCTGACACGATAAACACGGGAGCGTTGAGACGATCAGGAACTCTGTAGTAGTAACGGAGGCAGCAGAGAGCTGACACGATAAACCCAGGAGAGTTGAGACGATCAGGAACTCTGTAGTAGTAATGGAGGCAGCGGATAGGAATCAGCTGAGTGCAGGCACGATGAACACAGGAGAGTTGAAACGAACAGGAGTCCGGTAGTCATAGCAGATAGGAATCAGCTGAGTGCAGGCACGATGAACACAGGAGAGTTGAAGTGGTCTGGAAACCACAATAGCAGTAAACAGGAATCAGCAGGAGCTGAATACACGAGGAACACAGGAACACCTTCAGAGGCTCATGGGTAATGAGACTCCAAGATCAGGCAACCAGGTAATGATCACAGGTGGTTTAAATAGGGAGGGTTGCCTGATCATCCAATCAATTCAAAGCAACAGGTACTGAAGGTTTGATAAGGGCTGCACAGGATGGCGGACGGCCACGGTTCCTGAACACACGGGAAATGGCACTCACAGTCCGGTGAGTGACAGTACCCCCCCATTTAAAGGTGGGCACAGAACACCTGGAACCGGGTTTGTCCGGAAACTTGGAATAAAACTTCTTAAGAAGAGCTGGAGCGTTGAGATCTTCTGCTTTGATCCGTGACCGCTCCTCAGGACCAAAACCCTTCCAATGAACGAGGAAACGAAGAACTCCTCGCGAAATTTTTGCATCCAATATGTGAGTAATCTCAAAGTCCTCAACTTGATGAATTTGAACTGGCCGAGGTGCTGAAGGAGGGACCGAGAAACGGTTGATGATAAGAGGTTTGAGCAAAGACACATGGAAGGCATTGGAAATACGAAGGTTCTTAGGTAGTAGAAGTTTGAAACAAACTGGATTTATCACTTGAATGATCCTATACGGACCAATAAAACGAGGAGCGAACTTCATAGATGGAACCTTCAAACAAATATTTTTGGTTGATAACCAAACACGATCTCCGATTTTCAGTGGTGGAATATCCTGTCTCTTTTTATCTGCAAAAGACTTATATCTGGCAGATGTTTTCTTTAAACAGGTTTTGACCTGAGACCAAATATTTTTGAAGGTCTGACAAACAGTCTCTACAGCAGGAACTTGGGTGGGAGGGAGGGCAGGAAATTCCGGAAAAGACGGATGGTGACCGTAAACCACAAAGAATGGAGTTTTAGAAGATGACTCATGATACATGTTGTTATGAGCGAATTCAGCCCATGGAAGCAACTCTACCCAGTTGTCTTGGTTGGCTGAAGAGAACATCCTTATAAAAGTCTTAAGATCTTGATTGACCCTTTCGGTTTGTCCGTTAGATTGAGGATGGTAGGAGGATGAGAGTGATAATCGGATACCCAAGGTCTTACAGAGGCCCCGCCAGAATCTGGAAACGAATTGTACTCCTCTATCTGAAACGATCTCGGAAGGACATCCATGAATACGGAAGATTTCTTTGATGAAATAATCAGCCAGAGTAGATGAAGAAGGTAAACCGGTCAAAGGAACGAAATGTGCCATCTTCGAAAATCTGTCCACCACTACCCAAATAGTATTACAGTTTTTACTAGGAGGAAGATCAGTAACAAAGTCCATACTAATATGGGTCCACGGCTTGAAGGAATGGGTAGTGGTTGAAGCAAACCCGCTGGAGTTCTGCGGGGAGTCTTAAACTGGGAACACAAATCACACGCAGCCACAAAATCTTTGACATCTTTCCTCATAGAGGGCCACCAGTAACTTCGAGAAAGAATTTCAAAGGTCTTGCGTTCACCAGAGTGTCCAGAAAAACGAGAAAAGTGAAACCACGAAAGGATTTTCTTCCTAAGAGCAGGAGGCACGAGGGTTCTCCCAAATGGTAGCACCTTAGTGGAAGAAGCAGCCAGAGAAACACATTTGGGGTCTAATATAGAGTGGTTGGGACCATCTTCAACGTCTGAGGACGTCACAAAAGCTAGAGATAGGGCGTCTGCTTTTTTATTTTTTGCAGCTGGTTTGAAGGTTATGATTAGTTCAAAACGAGAAAAGTAAAGAGACCATCTTGCTTGACGAGGATTCAAACATTGAGCAGACTGTAAATATGACAAATTTTTATGATCAGTAAAAATTGTCACAGGATGACGAGCTCCCTCCAACAAATATCTCCATTCCTCTAGTGCTACTTTTATAGCCAGCAACTCCTTGTCCCCGATGGTATAATTCTTCTCCGCAGGCAGAAGACCCCGAGAGTAAAAGGCACAAGAATGGAATTTTTGTTGCTCCGATCTTTGGGAGAGAATGGCTCCTAAACCAACATTAGAGGCATCTACCTCTAGGAAGAAGGGAAGCGTCACATCAGGCTGTCGAAGAACAGGAGCAGAGGAGAAGGACTCTTTGAGAAACTGGAAGGCTTGAAGAGCCTCAGAGGACCATTGTTTAGTATTGGCCCCTTTACGAGTTAGGGCCACAATAGGAGATGCAATCGAGGAAAAATCTTGAATGAAGCGTCTATAGTAATTGGCAAAACCTAAAAAACACTGAATTGCACGAAGAGTAGTTGGCTGAGGCCAATGTAACACAGCATTCACCTTTTCTGGATCCATCTGAAGACCAACTCCGGAGACAATATATCCCAGAAATGGAATCTGGGGCAACTCGAATGAACATTTTTCTAACTTGCAGAATAATTAATTTTTCCGGAGTCTGGAAAGGACCTCTGCCACATGTTGATGATGAGAAGGCAGGTCCTGCGAAAAGATCAATATGTCGTCCAGATAGACGACGACATAAACATATAACAAGTCCCGGAAGATCTCATTAATGAAACCCTGGAAAACAGCGGGGGCATTACATAACCCGAAGGGCATTACTAAATATTCATAATGCCCGTCTCTGGTGTTGAAAGCTGTCTTCCATTCGTCACCGGACCTGATTCGAATTAAATTGTAGGCACCACGAAGATCCAACTTGGTAAAGATCCGGGCTCCCTTGATACGATCAAATAACTCAGTAATTAATGGAATGGGATACCGATTTTTGATAGTTATGGCGTTAAGTCCACGGAAATCTATGCAGGGGCGTAATGACCCATCCTTCTTTTTTACGAAGAAAAACCCTGCTCCAGCGGGAGAGGTAGAAGGTCGAATAAATCCTCGCTGGAGATTCTCTTGGATGTATTCAGATGTAGCTTGAGTTTCAGGTTACGAAAGTGGATACACGCGTCCCCTGGGAGGAGTCTTGCCAGGTTGAAGATCAATCGGACAGTCCCACGAACGATGAGGAGGAAGACGTTCAGACTGAGTTTTATCAAATACATCGGCAAAAGAAGCATACTGAGGAGGAAGTCCCGGTGAACAAGGTGAAATGGAGGATTGCTGTATTTTGAGAGGAACGACTTGAGAGAGGCAACGATGATGACATTCAGGCCCCCAAGACGTAACTTGAGGGGTGTGCCAGTCAATCTGAGGAGAGTGACGTTGAAGCCATGGAAGGCCTAATACAATAAGACTGGTAGTAACAGGAAAAATTAAAAATGAAATTTCTTTCTGGTGTAATACACCAATTTGAAGGGTTACTGGAGACGTACTCTGGGTGATGAGACCATTAATAATGCGTGATCCATCGATAGCAGTCACAGTAATAGGTATTTTCAAAGTAATCACTGGTAGGGACCATTGATTCACGAGGGATTTAGAAATAAAATTTCCTGCAGCTCCAGAGTCAACAAGTGGGACTTAAAGGATTTGGTAGCAAAGGAAACTGTAACATCAAAAGCACAAACTTTTAATTTCATAGAACATGGAGAGGACTCCAGGGACCCTAACTTCACCTCTCCAGAACTGGTTAGGGCCTGGCATTTCCCGATTTTTTTAAGGCATGAATTGAGCATATGAGTAGAATCAGCACAACAGATACAAAGTCTATTTTTTACTCTTCGGTCCCTCTCCTCTGAAGTTAATTTGGAGCGACCTATCTCCATGGGTATCGCCGGAGATGAAACTGGGCGAACTTGAGGACTTGAGCGAAGAGGTGCTTTAAATGAAGTTGTTTTTTCAGACTCTCTTTCACGAAATCTCATGTCTACACGGTGGCAAAGAGAAATCAAATCTTCTAGAGAAGTAGGTAATTCTTGAGTAGTCAGTGCATCTTTAATTTTATCAGAAAGCCCCTGCCAGAAGGCGGCAAGTAACGCTTCAGTGTTCCACTGAAGTTCAGAGGCTAATATCCGAAATTGAATGACGTACTGGCCTACAGTACGAGAACCCTGACGTAGACGGAGGATGCTGGATGCAGCGGAAATAACACGACCAGGTTCATCAAATACACTTCGAAACGTGGAAATAAATTTTGCACTATCCTGTAATAATGGATCATTTCTTTCCCACAGAGGGGAAGCCCATGCGAGAGCTTGTCCGGAAAACAAGGAAATGAGATAGGCCACTCTGGAATGATGAGTAGAGAAATTGTGAGGTTGAAGCTCAAAATGAACTGAGCATTGATTTAGAAAACCCCTGCATGTTTTGGGGTCTCCATCATATTTTGACGGAGTAGGCAGGTGAAGCGTGGAAGCAGTAGACACCTGGGATGGCACTGGGGAAACGGAGGAAGGCACAGGAGCATCAACAGTAGCTGTGATATTTTGCACAGACGTTCTTTGGGAGGCTAACGCCTGGTAACACCGCAGCAGATGTCGTTGGCGAACATCCTGTTGTTCAATACGGGTAACCAGATACTGTAGCATCTCTTTAGCTGTAGGTTCCGCACCTGGGTCTGTCATGGCCTGATCTTACTGTCACTGGCACTAGGAGTCTTTGCCAAGGATATCACCAGATGATGGACTTACCAGAGTAATATAGTTGGTACTATGGTTATCTGGTAGCAGGGTGACAACGGAACAGGAGAAACAGCAAATGGTGAGAGAATGCTCGAGGAAAGTCTATGACTAGCAGCAACTGGTAATGAGTAGATGAATGTACACGAGGAACCAGATGGACAAGGAAACGTAAGGAAAGTCAATGGTCTGCGTATAGCAAGTTGTACCACTGCTATAGTAAGGAGGAATGTCCAGGAGTAGCGAGGAGGTAGTGAAAGTCAGCGGTCTGCGTATAGCAAGTTGTACCACTGTCTATAGTGAAGGAATGGAATCCAGGTGAAAGTAGGTAACGGGGAAGTCAGTGGTCTGCGTATAGCAAGTTGTACCACTGCTTATGTGAGAGGATACTTGAAACTGGTGTCACAGGGAACAGGAGTCAGTGGTCTGCATCAGCAAGTTGTACCACTGCTATATATATGTGAGGAGGGGCACGATAAGATGAATGTAAAGCAGAGTATACACGGGGCACACAGAACTGGATCCCACGATGATATCCACAATACAACGATAACTGACAAGCACTGCTTGAAGTATACAAAGTCACAATAGCTATCTAGGCAATAATAAACAAAATCAATGGTAACAATAGCTTCAGTGGATAGGAGGCTCCGGAGGAGAACACAACTCAGTCCAGATTGATATGCAATACAAAAGCAAAGTCAATGGAAAGTATGCATACCGCGTTCAGGAGAGCAGGCTGTCAGAGAGACGTGCAGGGATACCTGAACGGCTGAAGGCCGGCAGGAGGAGAGACCACTGGAGGGTGGAAGCGGTAATCAGGTTGGTGCAACGCACGGCAGGTAATCCAGAATCAACGAAGCAATACTCAGGAAGCAGTAGTAAGTGGAACTGGAAACATGAAGAACACGGGAAAGTTGAGGCTGTCTGGTATCCAGTAGTAGTGGTGGAGGCAGCGGGGAGAAGGCACGCTGAACACGGGAGAGTAGAGGCGGTCTGGAACCCTGTAGTAGTAACGGAGGCAGCGGAGAGCTGACACGATAAACACAGGAGCGTTGAGACGATCAGGAACTCTGTAGTAGTAACGGAGGCAGCGGAGAGCTGACACGATAAACCCAGGAGAGTTGAGACGATCAGGAACTCTGTAGTAGTAACGGAGGCAGCGGATAGGAATCAGCTGAGTGCAGGCACGATGAACACAGGAGAGTTGAAACGAACAGGAGTCCGGTAGTAATAGCAGATAGGAATCAGCTGAGTGCAGGCACGAGGAACACAGGAGAGTTGAAGTGGTCTGGAAACCACAATAGCAGTAAACAGGAATCAGCAGGAGCTGAATACACGAGGAACACAGGAACACCTTCAGAGGCTCATGGGGAATGAGACTCCAAGATCAGGCAACCAGGTAATGATCACAGGTGGTTTAAATAGGGAGGGTTGCCTGATCATCCAATCAATTAAAAGCAACAGATACTAAAGGTTTGATAAGGGCTGCACATGCGCAGACCCTCAGGATGGCGGACGGCCACGGTTCCTGAACACACGGGAAATGGCACTCACAGTCCGGTGAGTGACATGTCCATTATTATCAGTTCCAGTTTATAGTAGTTAAGGTAAGACCTATATTGTAAAGTCTGGACTTTATCATATCCTGAGTTGACGGTCCGTGAGTTCCATGAGATACTGTTTATGTTACTAACAGAGCGGACGATGAAGGGATAGGTTTCTACGCTGTGGGGTGTATATGTATATATGCGAGTGTGCCGCTACCAGCCTTATGGTAGTAATTGATATGCACATTTCTTTTTAGATCTATATACCCTATTGTTGTTTATTCATATGTCCAATATTATCAGTTCCCGTTTATAGTAGTTAAGGTAAGGCCTATATTGTAAAGTCTGGACTTTATCATATCATGAGTTGGCTGTCCGTGAGTTCCATGAGATACTGTTTATGTTGCTAACAGAGCAGACGCTGAAGGGATAGATTTCTACGCTGTGGGGTGTATATGGATATATGCTAGTGTGCCGTTGCTAGTGTAATGATAGTAATTGATGAGTATATTTCCTTTTAGATTTATGTACTCCATTGCTGTTCATTCATTTTTTGTGTCCATTGATATCAATATTTTTTCTACACCTATGATTTAGGACACCTTCTATTTCTAGATTCATGCAAATGATTTGCTGGGCAGTGATGTGACTTAATAGAATTGTCTTCCTTTTATTGTCCACAGAGTAGTGGACCTATCTCCCATTTTCCTACTATCAGAGATAATTTTCAGACATTAACCCTTGATATACTGATCAGCGCTTGTGAGTTCCTGACTTGATTTATGTGACTATATATATATATATATATATATATATATATATATATATATATATATTGTGGCAAGAGCCCGCTACTGCTGAAGCACACGCGAACAACTTCTTCCTTTTTATGTAGTTTTATTGTCAGGATGGTAAATGTTTTGACACCGTACAGATTTCACAGCAATACTTGGAGACCCTAAACGCTAGCTAGACATAGCTCAGCTCTCTCAAGACCAGCCAGCTTCCCCAGCGTTGATCTCTTCGAACAAGTAACACAGTCAAGCTTTTATACATGATACTCCTCCCCCAGCCTTAGCTTGATGGGCAGGTGACACACCCACCTTCTCTTTATAAGGAAACACCCATCACTGCCTCTGTTTGGACTAATCAGACACGCCCTGTCTGTTTGCTGAGAGGAAATCATGTAAGTTAGCAAACTTTAAACTACACATACGTTTTTACCTGGTTTAACCTCAACCTAGGTGCATAACGGTGCCAATGTTTTATTCTGTTTGTATACTTTTTCTGCCTCTTGTCAGATAAATGCCTCCCTTTGTTACAATATATATATATATATATACATATATATATATATATATATATATTAGAGATGAGCGGGCTCGGATATCTGAAATCCGAGCCCACCCGAACGTTGCCGATCTGAGCCGGATCCGAGACAGATCCGGGCATTCCCGACAATTGCAAAACTGAAACCGAGGCTCTGAGTCATAATCCCGCTGTCGGATCTCGCGATACTCGGATCCTATAAATTCCCCGCTAGTCGCCGCCATCTTCACTCGGGCATTGATCAGGGTAGAGGGAGGTTGTGTTAGGTGGTCCTCTGTCCTGCTATATCTCGTGCTGTGCTGTGCTGTTCAGTTCTGTGCTGTGCTGTGTTCTGCTCAGTCCAGTGGTGCTGTGTCTTGTGCTCTGTCCTTCTGAGTTCAGTGGTGCCGCTGGGTTCTGTGCTGTGTCCTGTTCAGTCCAGTGGTGCGATGTCCTGTGCTCTGTCCTTCTGAGTTTAGTGGTGCTGCTGGGTCCTGTGCTGTGTCCTGTTCAGTCCAGTGGTGCTGTGTCCTGTGCTCTGTCCTTCTAAGGGCATTGTTATTTCCCCATTATTCCCAAAGTATAAAAAATTTCAAAAAAGGTTATAAAAAAAATCCCAAAAAAAGAAATTATAAAAAAAAAATAAAAAAATCCCAAAACAATCCTGCAGTTTAAGTCCATTGGTATACTGCTATATTACAAAGTTCACTGATTCTGCAGTATAAGTCCAGTGGTACTGATATATTACAAAGTTCACTGATTCAGCAGTATAAGTCCAGTGGTACTGATATATTACAAAGTTCACTGATTCAGCAGTATAAGTCCAGTGGTACTGATATATTACAAAGTTCACTGATTCAGCAGTATAAGTCCAGTGGAACTGCTATTACAAAGTTCACTGATTCAGCAGTATAAGTCCAGTGGTACTTATATATTACAAAGTTAACTGATTCAGCAGTATAAGTCCAGTGGTACTGATATATTACAAAGTTCACTGATTCAGCAGTATAAGTCCAGTGGAACTGCTATTACAAAGTTCACTGATTCAGCAGTATACGTCCAGTGGTACTGATATATTACAAAGTTCACTGATTCAGCAGTATAAGTCCAGTGGAACTGCTATTACAAAGTTCACTGATTCAGCAGTATAGGTCCAGTGGTACTGATATATTACAAAGTTCACTGATTCAGCAGTATAAGTCCAGTGGTACTGATATATTACAAAGTTCACTGATTCAGCAGTATAAGTCCAGTGGTACTTATATATTACAAAGTTCACTGATTCAGCAGTATAAGTCCAGTGGTACTGATATATTACAAAGTTCACTGATTCAGCAGTATAAGTCCAGTGGAACTGCTATTACAAAGTTCACTGATTCAGCAGTATAAGTCCAGTGGTACTGATATATTACAAAGTTCACTGATTCAGCAGTATAGGTCCAGTGGTACTGATATATTACAAAGTTCACTGATTCAGCAGTATAAGTCCAGTGGTACTGCTATTACAAAGTTCACTGATTCAGCACTATAAGTCCAGTGGTACTGATATATTACAAAGTTCACTGATTCAGCAGTATAAGTCCAGTGGTACTGCTATTACAAAGTTCACTGATTAAGCAGTATAAGTCCAGTGGTACTGATATACAAAGTTCACTGATTCAGCAGTATAAGTCCAGTGGTACTCTCCTGTGCCGCATATAATTTTTAAAGGCTTTGCCGAGTGTGTGTGGCTTAGGGGTACGCTCTCTTGTGCTACATATAATGGAAAACCAAAATTTGGAGGATAAAGTAGGGAAAGAGGAAGACCCACTTCCTCCTAATGCTGAAGCTGCTGCCACTAGTCATGACATAGACGATGAAATGCCATCAACGTCGTCTGGCAAGCCCGATGCCCAATCTCCTAGTACAGGGCATGTAAAATCCAAAAAGCCCAAGTTCTCAAAAAATAGCAAAAAGAGAAACTTAAAATCATCTGAGGAGAAACGTAAAGTTGGCAATATGCCATTTACGACACGTAGTGGCAAGGAACGGCTTAGGCCCTGGCCCGTGTTCATGACTAGTGGTCCAGCTTCACCCAAGGATCTAAGCCCTCCTCCTCCCCCCCCTACAAAAAATTTAAGAGAGTTATGCTGTCAGCAACAACAACAAAACAGCCAAGAACTCTGCCTTCTAAACAGATGACATCACAAATCCCCAAGGCGAGTCCAAGGGTGTTGGTGGTTGTGAAGCCTCCCCTTCCCATCACTGTACGGGAAGAGGTGACTCCATCCAGCATTTGCAGCACGCCCTCTGCATATGCTGGAAGGATCACCCACAGCCCGGTTACAGATTTGGCTAATGAAGGTGTGAATGTTGTACACCGGGAGGAGGATATTGATGTAGCTGGCGCTGAGGAGGATGTTGATGATTATGATGCAGACAGATACCAAATTGCCTTTCTCAATTTATCTATTTATATTCTAGATTATATAACGGCTGAATAATTTTCTATTTTACTCCTAGTGGAGAGGGGATCTGATGCAGACAGATACCAAACAGCCTTTGTCCATTTCTTTGTATATTTGAATTTCTAGTTCTACAGTCTATGCAGGCTGCTTTTTTTTATATTCAACTACAAGTGTAGGGCGGGGGGGGGGGGGATAGATAGCCACCAAAGTAACGTGGTCCATTTAATTTCACTTTCTAGCTCCACAGTCTGTGCAGCCTGCTTTTTTTATCTTCAAAGTATTTACAAGCCTTGCAATCTAAATTAACTAGGAGGTAGTGACGTGCTAGAACTCCACCCTCTATATGCTGCAGAGGATGAAGGAGCATCAAAAGGCCATTCAAGCCTACACAGCCACCTACGACATAGGAAAAGGAGTGGGGATGCGCCTGAGTCAAGCGCACTGGAGAATGATTTCCGTGTTGTGCAAGGTTCTGCAGCCATTTGAACTTGCCACACGAGAAGTCAGTTCCGACACTGCCAGCTTGAGTCAGGTGATTCCCCTGATCAGGCTTTTGCAGAAGCAGCTGGAGAAAGTGAGGGAGGAGCTGGTACACCATTGCGATTCCACCAAGCATGTAGCTCTTGTGGATGAAGCCCTTCGTACGCTTTGCCAGGATCCGAGGGTGGTCAGTCTTTTAAAGTCAGAGGAATACATTCTGCCCACCGTTCTCGATCCTCGGTTTAAAGCGTATGTTGTGTCTCTGTTTCCGGCGGACACAAGTCTACAGCGGTGCAAAGACCTGCTGGTCAGGAGATTGTCCTCTGAAGAGGACCGTGACATGCCACCAGCTCCACCTTCATTTTCATCACTGTTTGTGCAGTTCCAAAAAAGAGGAACTGCCTATTGCTACCTTCTACCTGTTACCTGCTAATAAAATAACTGACATTTATAGTACTTCCTACTTTATTTCTCTATTTAAAAAAACCCAAAACAAACTGCCATTTCTAGTACTACCTTCTTTCTTTCTATATTTAAAACAAAAAAAAACCTGCCATTTCTAGTACTACTTTCTTTCTTTCTCTATTTAAAAGAAACTAAATAACTGCCATATCTAGTACTACCTTCTTTCTTTCTATATTTAAAACAAAAAAAACCCTGTCATTTCTATTACTACGTTAATTGTTTGTGCAGTCACAAAAAAGAGGAACTGCGCCCTTAACTGCTATGTTGGTTTTAGACGTCCATCCGGTGTCCGCCATCTGTTCCCTGGAATTCAGACCAGTTGAGGGTTTTTTTATTATATTGTGGCCCCGGTATCAAATTGGGTACCGGGGCCACTCCACTACGCAGTCCAGATACTTGTTTGGTGGAATTCAGACCAGTTGAGGGTTTTTTTTATTATATTGTGGGGACCACTCCACTACGCAGTCCAGATACTTGTTTGGTGGAATTGAGACCAGTTGAGGGTTTTTTTTATTATATTGTGGCCCCGGTATCTACTTGGGTACCGGTGCCACTCCACTATGCAGTCCAGATACTTGTTTGGTGGAATTCAGACCAGTTGAGTTTTTTTTTTATTATATTGTGTTGACCACTCCTCTACGCAGTCCAGGTACAATTTTTGGTGTAATTAAGACCAGTTGATGGTTTTCTTATTATATTGTAGGGACCACTCCTCTACGCAGTCCAGATACAATTTTTGGTGCAATTAAGACCAGTTGATGCCGGTTTTCTTATTGTATTGTGGGGACCACTCCTCTACGCAGTCCAGGTACAATTTTTGGTGGGATTCAGACTATTTGAGGGTTTTTAAATTATATTGTGGTGACCACTCCTCTACGCAGTCCAGGTACAATTTTTGGTGTAATTAAGAGCAGTTGATGGTTTTCTTATTATATTGTGGTGACCACTCCTCTACGCAGTCCAGGTGCAATTTTTGGTGTAATTAAGAGCAGTTGATGGTTTTCTTATTATATTGTAGGGACCACTCCTCTACGCAGTCCAGATACAATTTTTGGTGTAATTAAGACCAGTTGATGGTTTTCTTATTATATTGTAGGGACCACTCCACTACGCAGTCCAGATACAATTTTTGGTGTAATTAAGACCAGTTGATGCCGGTTTTCTTATTATATTGTGGGGACCACTCCTCTACGCAGTCCAGGTACAATTTTTGGTGGGATTCAGACCATTTGAGGGTTTTTAAATTATATTGTGGTGACCACTCCTTTACGCAGTCCATGTACAATTTTTGGTGTAATTAAGACCAGTTGATGCCGGTTTTCTTATTATATTGTGGTGACCACTCCTCTACGCAGTCCAGATACAATTTTTGGTGTAATTAAGACCAACTGATGCCGGTTTTCTTATTATATTGTGGGGACCACTCCTCTACGCAGTCCAGATACAATTTTTGGTGTAATTAAGACCAGTTGATGGTTTATTTATTATATTGTGGGGACCACTCCTCTACGCAGTCCAGGTACAATTTTTGGTGTAATTAAGACCAGTTGATGGTTTTCTTATTATATTGTGGGGACCACTCCACTACGCAGTCCAGAAAGATACCTCGTTGCAACGTTTTGGACTAATAACAATATTGTGAGGTGTTCAGAATACACTGTAAATTAGTGGAAATGATTGTTATCGAATGTTATTGAGGTTAATAATAGCGTAGGAGTGAAAATAAACTCTCTGCCTGTATTTAGCATCTGCTCCTGTTTCTGACCTGTCTATCTCCTTTGACTCTCACTTTGGATTGAGATTTTGGTACCTTGCTGCTAGTTCCGGTTACTGAATTTTGGTTCGCTCTGACTATTCTAGGGATTACACTTGTGTACTTTTCTGCCTGGCTGCTTCTGACCCAGATTTATTGACTACATCGGTCTACTTCTGTTGCTACGCTGGTAGCTGACTCAGAGAATCGCGACCTGCGCACTCTCTTGCAGTAAAGCCAAAACTCAGTTGAGGGGGTCCCTTGTGAATACTAGGGATGTGTTAGACTCCACGCCTCAGCAGCGCAAATACTGGCTATTGACCACACCGTACCCCATGAC
Source organism: Mixophyes fleayi (assembly GCF_038048845.1). Lineage (NCBI taxonomy): Eukaryota > Metazoa > Chordata > Amphibia > Anura > Limnodynastidae > Mixophyes > Mixophyes fleayi. Next base: position 77,247,465 of record NC_134409.1, read on the forward strand.
ACAGTGTTTTTGTCACAGTAACTAAACATAAATGCGTTTGTCAAATCTTATAGTTACATTAAATTATATTCTCAAATATATAGAGAGGTATATTTGAACATTATTTTCCTGGCAATTCAAACCACCTACTATTTTTACATTTGCCGGTGGGTGTTGGTAGAGGTTTGAGTTATAGACACACACATAACTGTGGTGATAAGCATGTAGAGATTGGTCACTTGGGCACAATGACATTCCATTCTAATAATTTTAACATTCATAGGGAATTATAGCAGTAAGAAAAAAGTAGAGTGAAGAATAATGATATAGGACTTGAGCAGAATCTGTATTTTATGGTAATGAGACTGTTGCTTGCAGTGCCAGATGGACTGCAACCATGTTTTGCAATCTGTATTTTGCAGCTTCAATTAATAAAACATAACCTTTTCACAAACCCCAGTGTTCCCTATGCACCCTAGGCCACCCCTGGATACATATACACACACATCTGGACTGTTTTATTGTTTCACATACATTTAAACCAAATTATTATTGTCACAAATGCTCAAATATTATGCAATGGAATCCATATCCCGCCACATTCACACTAGATCGGTGTGCATTTTGCACATTATCTAACGCATTTTATAATATAATATAGAGAAGGAGCACATTCTTTTCTGACAAACAACACATTCAAGCACTTTGCCACTTAAATATACCATGCTTGCTTGTTAAATAGAAGGAGTGGGTTTGGATAACAATATAGATGAAGCGCAGCACATGAAATAAATGGTTGCATATGTGTGTGGAGTTTGTATGTTCTCCCTGTGTTTGCGTGGGTTTCCTTTGGGTGCTCCGGTTTCCTCCCACACTCTAAAAACATACTGATAGGTTAATTGGCTGCTATTAAATTGCCCTTAGTCTCTCCCGGTCTGTGTGCGTATGTTAGGGGATATGGGGGCAGTATAGGTGATGCCTGCATCATGAAATAATAAGAACTGCCCCATCATAAATAATGATTCTGATTGTCCCCATTAGCAATCACATAGCATTGCCCCCTTAATATATTTATATATTCATATTGCCCCCATAATATATTAGTACAATGATATAATGAAAAATAAAAATTACCCCCAAGTTAATTATAAATTAATTTCACTTCATAATCAATAAATAATAATTTCCCCCATAATTTATAAGTCAGTGATGCCTCCCCTTATGTTCTGAATGGCAAGAAAGCTCAAACAGTATGCATACCTTGATGAATCAGGCCCCATGAGTTTATTTTTTATTAGACTAAAGATGATTTTTATTTATACCACCATTTCTCAATACTGTTATTCAAAATAGTTGAAAGTGCTGGATAAATATCACTAAAGACGTACAGTGTGAGCGTGAAATTGCACACAGGTGAGTAGATTTAGATTATTTGTATTGATCCATGTAAAAATGGTACATACTATTGAGATTTTCTTTTCCAGATATGAGCAATACTTTAGCAAATTACAACATTCTCTGAATTTTGGTGATTCATGTTTGGCGGATCAGATTGCAGATGTCACTTCAAAGCAAAACACTTTCATAACAACCAAATTGCATCATATATACAATGTTTTAACACCACACTCCAGTAGTAGTCACTTATAGCATAGAGCAGCCCAAAACTTTGTTAGGCTATGAAGGCTACAAGGGAAAGGCTAGGGTGCAAGACAGAGAGAGAAAGAGAAAGCCAATGGGTTTTTCAGCTCTACAATTTATTTATTATTATGTCTGGGAGAAGCACAGGATGTAATTATAAAGGTGGCTGCCAGTGAAACTATGTAGAATGCAAGGCAAGTCTCTGACTCTATTATTTATGATTTATTTCCTTCATTCCTTTATTTTGGAAGTGATACACTACCCAGGAAGAATGGACATGGAAGAACTCAATAGCTATCCCCACAGTTGGGAAATAAGTTTTCCCCTACTGGTCCTTTTTTGTTAAACTGTTCTGAGGTTTCCAGACGTTACCTTCAATGTGACAAAACACAGTAAAACAGTCTTTATGTAACAGTTAGGCAATATTGGTAATGATAAAAGACTGGGGCTTGCAAATGTGTTCTACTGGATTTCTTGAGTGCAGGGAAGGCATTGTGGTTATTTTATTGTTACATATTGAGACCAAAAAGTTACATTATTAAACACATTTAGGGGTTCCAGGAGGAAACACACTGATTTTTGATTATTTGTTATATTTTGCATTTCCTGTTTTAAGCTGCTTTATGCAGAGTTTGTTCTGTGTAGTTTTATAGTGCTTCGTCAACCTACCAGCTGATTATTATCTCCGAAACCTCTCCAATAAAAAAAAACTGGGCAATGGAAATATGAAATAGTAAGCATATGATGTGGGTTTCCAGAAATGGACATCAGACAGACACTCTTGAATAACATGTTTAACTTACTAAAGGAACAAGTTAACAAGAAACAGACAGAGAATGCTGTAGTTTATTATGTCAGTTAACATATAAACTGTTATGTGAAGCACTTGTAACAAATATGACACGTTTGTAGATATTAGCATAGTGTTATTTTTTTGTATTGCTTATTTCACAGAATATTTTCTTTTGAAGAAAAGTGTGTTTGTGTATATTTAAAAATTCTGCAGATGGGCATACTCACGTATTGATTGCCATAAAATATACTTTTTCGTGAAGTGCGCACAAATGAAGCCATACGCTTATATGCTTTTGCTGATTTGTTTGCATCTGACATTTGCGCATCCTTATGTCTGGAGAAGCGGAACAGGGGAGGGAAGTTGTTCTCTAACAGGGGCAGAATACAGTAAGTGCATGTTCACATAATTGTTAGTAAGGGAGGCCTGCACAGAGGTGAAGCTCTTATGGGTGCCGGCGCAATGATACGCACTGATGATGAAGATGACGTTATGAACCACTAGCTATAGATGTTTCTGAATGATTTCGGATTGACCTCTTCAGCTGATAGCATTGCCTTCATTTATCACAATTATATGATTTAGCGGACATTTGTTAGTGTGCCTTTTTTTTGTTTAAACTGTTTTTATCGTAAGTATATATATTTAATATAGAAACAATTGTATTAATAAATTTAAATATAATTCAATACTTTTCATTTTCTGATATAATTTATGACAAATTTTTGGAAGGTTAATACATATAAGGAGGTGATGGGGAAAGTGAAAAGAAAAAGACTGGCGAAGAGGGAGGAAAATTAGAGTAAGCAAGGACCACTTTTAATTTTTATTAAGATAATTTTCAAGAAATTAAACTCTGTTTATATCTGTAAATAGGAGAATAAACTATAAACTATGGAGAAAGCATATCAATGTTTCTTATTTTTAATTTTTATTTGTCTCTATCTGCTAAAAACATGTAGTCTTTGTAACAATCAGTTTCTTTAAATTCTAGCAATGGGAGCCAAGTAGATGTAAAATCTGAAAATGTATTGTTAGTTGAGAAGATCAGGTCATCCATTGACATATAGTCATCAGTTCGGGTGTAACAATTTTTAATGTTCATGGGATGGTAGATTTCCATTGAATAGGTATTACTGCTTTAGCAGCATTGTTTAAGTGATTTCATAGTAATTCCCGGGAGATTTTAAATATCTTCAACAAACATTGCTGGTGGTCGGATATATTTTCTGGTGCTTGGAGTTCTGTACCATCGTGATAGTACTTTGTATTGTGTTTCCACTACTGAAAAACTAATTGAGCACTCATGTGTGAGTAAAAAACCTTTCGCCATTCTTCTGTGTATAAGGTTCTTTTCAGGTCTCTTTCCTAATTATTCGTGAAGTATGGTAAGGATTGGAACATGCTTTCAATTCTAAGTTGTTAGAGAATGGAAATCATGTGAGAAGGGGTGGGGTTTGAGATACATAGGGTTTCAAAGGCAGTGAGATTTCTTTGAGCCATTTGTGTTCATTTTGCTGAATTTATGAAGTGTCTTACTTGTAAATACTTCCAGAAGTCTGTATAGTGTAGTCCCCATTTAGATTGGATTTAATTGAATGGGCAAACTCTCGAGTCCACCACTTGGCCTAACCGTAAGACTCCTGCTCGTGATCAGTTTTGGAAAGTAAGGAGGTGTATACCTGGAGGGAATTCTTTATTTGCTATAAAAGAGGTGAGTGGAGAGATCTTAGATGAAATTTAAGGTAATGTACTCAATTGTTTCCAAAATCTAAGTGTGGGTGAAATAGTAGGGTGGTTAAGTGTGGGTAGGCTCTGCAACCATGGAGCTATTTCAGATGAAGGTTGTAGAAAGTGTTCTTCAATGTAAATCCATTGTTTACTCTTTTTTCTTTGTGTCCATTCCAACATTCTATTTAACATAATACCATTATAGTAATTAAATATGTGTGGTAGTTGTAAACCCCCTGAATGTTTACTTCTAAAAAGGACTTCCTGTCGGAGACAAGGGTTTTTCTTTCTCCAAATAAAGTGTCTGATTAATCCCTGAACATCTTGAAACCATTTTGGGGGATGTGGATTGGTAATGTTTGTATCAAGTATATTTTAGGAAATGTGTTCATCTTAATCACATTTATTCTACCAATCCAGCTAAGGTGTTTAGAATGCCATTTTTCAAGATCCATTCTTAATGATTGAAAAATGGGGGTGAAGTTAGAGTGAAAAAGTTGGGATAGATCTTCAGTTAGTCGAACACCTAGATGTTTAAGATGAGATGAATGCCAATCAAAAGGAAAGCGAGTCTTTAGATCTTCGATTATCTGGGGGGTAGTGGTGAGATTCATGGCTACAGATTTTGAATAATTAATTTTAACATTTGAGAGGGTTCCAAAGGTGCGAAATTCAGACATCAGATTGGAGAGTGAACTCGAGGAGTAGGAGAACGATGCTAAAAGTTCATAGCCAAATAGAGATAGTTTGTATTCCCGATTATCTAATTGGATAATTGGGTTTAGCTCTAATTGTCCTCAATAAGCTCTCCATATAGAGAACAAAGATCAATGGTGAAAGAGTATCCTTGACAAGTGCAATTTAAAATATCAAAAGATTCTTATAGGGAACCGTTGATCTTTAGTCTAGCTGAGGGATATCTATAGAGAGCTAAAATTCTATAGAGACTTACAGGACTCATTCCTATATGAACCAGAAGACCCCTCATGAAATCCCAAGCTACCCTATCAAACGCCTTTAAGCATCGATAGATAGTAGAAGGGTTGGGCAATCTCATTCTAGTGTTAGATGAATTAGGTAAATCATTTTGGTTGTATTATCACAAGCTTCAAGGCCAACTTGGTCATCATGATATCAAGTAAACAACAATAAAATATATTACAATTATTTGACTTTTAAACATTAAAAATTAAAAACTGCTATACAAGAATATAACTCCCAAATTTCTATTAAAACTAACCACAGATCTTACATTTAGTCCTACATTCCCTAAAATTACATAAACTTGAAAAACTAAACTTAATATTTCCTCCATCACAACTGAGATAACATCATATTCACAAGCATCACCATTATTTGGTAACAATGATATAATATCTCTAAAATTATCTAGTGACCATTCTAAATATAACTTAATTTAATCTAATACTTAACCTGTGTATATCATAAAAACCTGCAGCATACCACACAGATTTTCTACTTTTATTAGAATTCTTAGTCAACAAATATGAAAGCTTAGGCTCTATTTGGGGACCGTGATTTAGGGCAACCTATATTATGCACAATTGATAATAGCTTTATAGAGTAATACTTCACAAACAACATATTCATTTTACCTGATCTATATTAACCATCATGGGAAAGGACGGAAAAACAAAAAGCAAAAGAGAATCCCTAAAACCCCATTGTCAGGTGCAGTCCCCGCACTGTCCATAGGTGCCAGGGACGGATGCCTGTACTCCTGTAGGGGCCGCGTCCCATTGTCTGGCTTGTCAGGCTCCCACTTCATGTCATTTAGGAAACTCTGCAGTTTGTGCAGAGGGAACTTGATCTTATGATTGGCATATGTAAAGCAATATCATCACTGACTAAACTGCTGGCTGTGCTACATTTCTGTGCACCTGGCTCATTCAAGACCACAGAAGCTGATACTAAAATAGATAATCCAGGCATGCCAGGCAGTTTATAAATTTGCCATTGGATAAGGAATCCCTTTTGCTAATAAAACAACAAAATTACTCCATTTCTAAATTTCTGCATGTGATAGGAGCAGTTGATGGTACTCATGTAGCCCTGGTACCACTGAAAAGAAATGAATCAATTTCTCAGAACAGGAAACATTTTCAGCCCATCAATATTCAGGCTATATAAGATGCATCTTGTCAGGCGCCATCCCCGCACATGCAGGAAGTGCCGGGGATGGGCGACTATCTCTTCTAAACAATCGCGTCCTGTTGCATAGCAATGGACGCATCTAGTTCCCTGGCCAGCAGCCACAGGTGCCTGCGCAGTCTCACGTCTCCGTTGCTAGGCAACGGGATGCTTCTCTCTGGCTTCCTGTCAGTGGTCAACATCAGCTGATCGCTGATCTTCCTGCCACCAATGACAGTTCTTCACCTATTTAAGAGATACTCTGGCGCCATTCTGGGCCAGAGTATCAAGGTCCATCTTGCCTCTAGCTCCTATATATCCTATCCTAGCACCCTGACTACTTATGGCTCATGACCCGGATTGTTTGACCCTGTGTGACAGACCCGGGCCTTATATTGGGAATATCGTGCCAACCCAGTCTGTCCTCAGTGGGCCAATTGAACAACCGTGGCCCACTCTGTTATTAAATGCCACCTGGTGGCCAGATTTGTTATTGCTGTGGTGTCCAGAGAGGGAGGGGGGAGTCAGCTCACAGGAAGTGTGAATCAGCTGTGGACCCTGTGACATCAAAAAGGAGTGGAAAGGGTTAAAAAGAGGAGGGTCAGGACCTTATCTAAAATCTCTCCCTGTTTGCTAACTATTGTTCTAGCAACTCTACAACACAGTCTGGATGGCACCATCACCGCAGGTGGGAGACCACTGATGTCATGCTCTATTTCCACCCCTGTTACCACCCAAACTCTCCACACCACCAATCACAAGAGGACAAAAAGGAGCTGTCTGGGGGGAGTTTTTGTTGGAAAATGTTGAGACAGCGAGTACTTGGACTGTTTGAGAGTAACCGTATTCTCGCAGGGCCTTAAAGGAATGCTTGAAGCAGGAGCTTCTTGACAGAACTTGGACAGTGTACCTCTAGGACTGATTCTGTTACCACTCCATTGAGAGACACTCACAGATTCTGGGGAATTGGTGAGCCTACATCTGTAGGTAGACTATTACCCAGGGTCCCACCAAGCTGTTGGAGAGTTGGCCGAGCAGCTGGGATCAGCAAGATACACAGACTCATCTTGAGGATCAGAAACCCTGGCCCACTTGGATTGTCAACTGTGAATTTTATTACCAGGAGTTTGGGCCTGCTAGGACTCTGTGCTTGGAGGTAACCTGCTGGAGACTTTGTTGGAGAGTTTTTACTTGCACTGGGGATTTTCTGACACTTAATATATATTTAGTGGGGGAACAAGTTTCTCCTTGGGGAGCACTGTTGTATTTTACTAAGTGTGTGCACTTTGTTTAATAAAAGAGATTAATATTTCTTTCCCATCTCCTAACCTGTGTGACCTGTGAACCTAGAGGACTTGGTATCTAGTGAGCTTTTGTTCTAACCCCGGTGTCCTCACAATTTTGGTGGCAAGCAGTGAGGTCACACAGTCCCAACATTTGGGTAGAGCACAGGGACTCGTATCCAGATACGGTCAGGCTCTGTAAGGACACAAGGCAACAGTCTGTTAGCACCAGTGTTAGTAAAAAAAACTAGTTGGGAAGTCAGCAGGAATGGCCACAGAAGCAGAGCAGATCAGTCCAAAAGCCACAGAGAGATTCTATATGAAAGCCAGGAAACAACACTTGCAGGGGCTCTGCAGAACCAAAGGGGTGGACTTTGATGACACAGACGTGCGTGAAGTTCTGGTGGCCAAACTAATGGAATGGGAAAAGGCCCACCCTGAGGAGACGGAAGAGTCAGAGGAGGAGGAGGCCAAAGACCAGCCACAGAAACTCCCCAGTGGTACAGAACCCAGACCACCGTCCTGCACTCCAGCAGTGCTGCAAGATTGGCTGACAGAATTGGGGGAAAGGGCAACACTGCATGAAAGGGCAGGCATACTCCAAGCAATGTTGGGGGTAGCAATTGAGGTACCCCAGATACAAAGAGAAGAAAGTTGGGGAGAGGCCCGGTTGAGACCTCAGCTGGGATATAGTGGAGTCACAATTTTTAAAGAGGCAGACACAGACATTGATACCCATCTCCAGGTTTTTGAAAACTTGATGGGAGTCCATGGGATTGAGGAGGAAGAGTGGTCCAAATATCTGGGACCCATCCTGACTGGGAGAGCACTGGAAACTTACCAGGCTCTAAGTCCTCAAGAATGTGGGGATTATGGTACTGTGAAAAAGGCGCTGATGGTAAAATTTCAGTTAAATGCAGAGACCTACAGATACAAGTTCAGGACTTTGAATAAAGGAGGGTCACAGTCGCACCAGGAATTTGCCAGCCAGCTACAGAGGGCCTGCGAGAAATGGTTGGAAGGGAAAGGGGCCCACTCCGCTAAGCAAATTAAAGAGCTCATTATGCTGGAGCAGCTGACTCTAAAAATGACCCCAGAGATCCAGGAATGGCTGGCGGACAGAAAACTTGAGACCCTGGAGGAGGCAGCAGGGCTAGCTGATGAGTATGTGGTGAGTCGACCCAGGTGGAGAGCCCCTAGTATGCCTAGTCAAGCAGCTGCAGGGAGTGGGAGCCGACCAATTCCAGCAAGTCTAGTGACACCTGGAGCCCCCTTTATTAGAGAGAACTCTCCCCAGAAACCAAGAGATGAACCAGCCCGATCCAGACCCTGGGACCTGAATCCAAAGAGGTGCTATCGGTGCAACCAGGTGGGGCACTTCCAGAGAGATTGTCCCCGTACCAGAGGTCCGATCCCAGGAGCCAGAGCTGCACCAGTGGCCACTGTACAGTATGCCCCAAAAGATTTTGAAATCGGGATTGAGGCCGAGCCACGCTGTCCTGATGTGCCAAAGGCAAGGGACTGGGTGTATGTGGTGAACCTGATTTTAGGGGAGGGGAGGCATAGCTCTAGGAATATGCAGGGTCATCTAAAGGACGTGTGGGTGGGGGACTGCAAGGTCCAGTGGTTGAGAGACTCAGGAGCATCCCTGACCCTGGTGGAGCCTGCTATAATTAAAAGATCCAAAGTTATGGAGACACAGCAGGTCCGGATTTCCACGGTGGGGGGCCATCTTGCAGATATTAAGGTGGTCCGGGGACATTTGGATTGGGGGGCGGGATTTGGAATGGTGGAGGTGGGCATTCTGGATGGAATACCAGCAAAAGTGATTTTGGGGAATGATTTGGGCCAGGGATTGGTCACTCAGTTTGTGCAAGCTGTGACCCACAGCCGCCAGAGCCGAGCGCAAGACACAGCAGTACAAGCCGCCGCAATGCCAAGGAGACCACCAAGACTAACCCCGGCAACCAAAGCCAAGGAGCCAGAGGCAGCACCATTGGTGAGTAACCAAAAAATATCTGATGTTGTACCAGAAATGTATTTGGGGGAGGAGGACAGAAGGGAATTTAGGAAGGCCCAACAGACTGACCCATCCCTAGCCAAACTGAGGAGTGCAGCAGACGCTGGGGGAGGGGAAGTGGCAGGCAGTAAAGTAATGTGGGACAAAGGACTGTTATATAGGGTAGTCGCCCCCACCCTAGATCAAGACCCAGGGACAGAAGTGAAGCAGTGGGTAGTACCATGGGCTTACCGGACCCATTTATTAGCGCTGGCCTATGACATTCCAGCAGCAGGGCACTTTGGGACCAGAAAAACGTTGGCCCGGGTGTTGCAGACTTTTTTCTGACCTCAAGTCACCCAGGATGTGAAACGGTACAAAGGCTCCTGTGACACCTGCCAGAGAATAGGGAGAGCCCCTAAGAAAGTCCCAGTACAACCCCTGCCTATAATTAAGGAGCCCGGGTGGCTATAGATATCGTAGGTCCATTAGCCATCCCCAGTTACCCCGGGAAAAGTTTCATCCTCACCCTGGTGGACTTTGCCACCAGATGCCCAGAGGCAGTAGCCCTGTCGTCCATAGACGCAGAGCATGTGGCCCAGGTTCTGGTGGACATTTTCAGCCCCGTAGGATATCCCAGGGAAGTGGTTACTGACCAGGAGACCCAATTCCAAGGGGACCTAGTCCAGACCCTGTGGGAAAAGTGGGGCATTAAGCCCCTGCGAACCACCCCGTACCATCCCCAGACCAATGGGTTATGTGATCATTTCAATGGAATGCTGAAACACCTCCTGAAGGCATATGTACAGTATGAAGTGAGAGACTGGAAAATGGCCCTGCAGCAGCTCCTGTTTGCATAGAGGGAAGTGCCCCAGGAGTCCACCGGATACTCTCCTTTCGAACTTTTGTATGGCCGGAGGGTAAGAGGCCCTCTAGACCTGGTTAGAGAGAGCTGGGAAGGAATGTTTCAGGCCAATGAGCAGCCTATCCTTAAATATGTAGAGAAGATGAGGGAGAGAATGAAGAGAGTAGTGCAGCTCAAGGCCATTTACAAGGAGCCCAGGTGTCACGGCTCTGAGGTTTTTTGCAGATCCCCTGCCTTTACTATTGAGGATGGTGGAGGCAGAATAAAATGATATTCACAGGATAAGTTCACGACTTACAAGCATCAAATAATAACACAGGAGAAAGTAGTAGTGCTGCAACGTAGTGTATTGAATGTTGGTACAACAGGAATAGATATATATATATTGGCAGAGATGAATACACGGCAATTCATAGTAATGCAGACACAATTCACATATGCTACTTCATACACTTGACAACATGAGATGAGATGATATACAGTTCAACGCAGTGATGATAAACAAGAACACTAGGATCCAATAGACAACCACACAGCAGATGAATGTGAATCACTGGTACAGCATACAGTCCAAACAGAGTAGAATATAGAATTTAGCTGATCCGAGAGTAGAGATGACTCAACATAGCAGGTGGTACTGGAAACTAGGGGTGTGCACCGGGCACTTTTAGTGTTTTGGGTTTTGGGTTCTGATTAGCTTGAGGTTTTGGGTTCTGATTTGTTTTGCCAAAACACCCGACGAAAGGTTTTGGTTCTGATTTAGGGTTCCGATTTATTTTTAAAAAAGCATAAAAAGCGCTAAAATCCAGTTTTTTTGTTTTTTTACACTCCTACGCTATTATTATTATCCTCAATAACATTCAATAACAATCATTTCCACTAATTTCCAGTCTATTCTGAACACCTCACACCTCACAATATTGTTTTTAGTCCAAAACGTTGCACCGAGGTAGCTTTCTGGACTGGACCAATTTGGTACCGGGGCCACAATACCTCCTCCAACTGGTCTCAATTCCACTGCACATATGGCTGCTCCTACATCCTCTGCAGCATATAGAGGATGTAGTTCGAGCGCGTCACTACCTCTTGTTTTCGACGATGACAGGTCATTTTCATAAAATTTTGATTTGGCAGCAACAGTCAACGTATTTTAATATATGATACGCATCTATCTGGACTGCGTAGTGGAGTGGCCCCGGTACCCAATTTGGTACCGGGGCCACAATACCTCCTCCAACTGGTCTGAATTCCACCGCACAGATGGCTGCTCCTCCATCCTCTGCAGCATATAGAGGGTGGAGTTCTAGCACGTCAATACCTCTTGTTTTCGATCATGACAGTACATTTTAATTATTTTTGGATTTGGCCCCAACACTGAATGTAGTTTGATATCTGATACGCATCTATCTGGACTGCGTAGTGGAGTGGCCCTGGTACCCAATTTGGTACCGGGGCCACAATACCTCCTCCAACTGGTCTGAATTCCACTGCACAGATGTCTGCTCCTACCTCCTCCAACTGGTCTGAATTCCACTGCACAGATGTCTGCTCCTACCTCCTTCAACTGTTCTGAATTCCACTGCACAGATGTCTGCTCCTACCTCCTCCAACTGGTCTGAATTCCACTGCACAGATGGCGGACACCGGATGCACGTCTAACACCAACATAGCTGTTAAGGCCGCAGTTATTTTTGGGTACAGCAGCAACAAAGAACGTAGTTTGACTTTTAAATAGCAGTACCTAGTATTTTTTGGTACAGCAGCAACAGTGAACGTAGTTTGACTTTTAAATAGCAGTACCTATTGTTTTTTGGTACAGCAGCAACAGAGAACGTAGTTTGACTTTTAAATAGCAGTACCTAGTATTTTTGGGTACAGCAGCAACAGAGAACGTAGTTTGACTTTGAAATAGCAGTACCTAGTATTTTTTGGTACAGCAGCAACAGTGAACGTAGTTTGACTTTTAAATCGCAGTACCTATTACTTTTTGGTACAGCAGCAACAGAGAACGTAGTTTGACTTTTAAATAGCAGTACCTAGTATTTTTGGTTACAGCAGCAACAGAGAACGTAGTTTGACTTTTAAATAGCGGTACCTAGTTTTTTTTGGTACAGCAGCAACAGTGAACGTAGTTTGACTTTGAAATAGCAGTACCTAGTATTTTTGGTTACAGCAGCAACAGAGAACGTAGTTTGACTTTTAAATAGCGGTAACTAGTTTTTTTTGGTACAGCAGCAACAGTGAACGTAGTTTGACTTTTAAATAGCAGTACCTATTATTTTTGGGTAAAGCAGCAACAGTGAACGTAGTTTGACTTTGAAATATCAGTACCTAGTATTTTTTAACAAATTTTTTTATATTTTTTTTCAATTATTTTTGTATAATTTTTGTATAATTTTTTTTAATTATTTTTGTATAGGTTTTTTATAATTTTTTTATTTTTTTTTAGAACTTTTGAATAATTTTGAAATAACAATGCCCTTAGCAGAACAGAGCACAGGACACAGGCAGCACCACTGGACTTAGCAGGACAGAGCATAGGACACAGCACCACTGGATTCAGCAGGACAGAGCACAGGTCAAAAGCACCACTGGACTCAGCAGGACAGAGCACTGGACAAAGCACCACTTGACTCAGCAGGACAGAGCACTGGACAAAGCACAAAGAACCACTAAACTGATCAGGAGCTCCCTAACTACAACCTCCCTCACGAGTGATCACAGCCAGAATGAAGATGGCGCCCGCAAGGTGAGCATTTATGACATCCGAGTCTTGCGAGATCCGACGCGAAACTTGGATGTCATAGCCTTGGTTTGGCTCTGTTTGGCGCCCGGAAGTTCCAGAACAGTGCTCGGATCCCGTCGGATCCGCACTGTTCGGGTGGGCTCGGATTTGCGGAATCCGAGCCCGCTCATCCTTACTGGAAATGCTGATTCTTATTAAGTAAAGCAGTAAGCGTTAAACATCAGCCAAGGACTTGGATGAACACTTACACATGCAGTAGAATGTTGCCTAGAAATAGCAGAGATGTGAGTAGTATCTGAATCATGCGTGGAACTAAAGGTAGCAGGATTCGTTGTAACTGCAATGGTAAGTTCCCTGTAGTATGAAGCAACTGAACAGAGACACGCAACTTGAGGCCAAGTACTAGCCACCGGCACAGCAAGTAGTTCACAATAACAGTCCAGTAACCAGATAACAGCAGAGTAAGGATAACCCGTGTCAGACGTGGAACTACAGGTGACAGGTAACTTGATAGTAGCTTTAACAGCGAGATGCAGCGATCTTAGCTAGCCAGCAGTAAAGTTGAAACAATAGATAAGGCACAGGTTTAGCAACAACTCACGATACTCGTTCAGCGTGCAGATGAATAGCGGAGAGGAGTTCCACTTGCAGGTGAACAGCAGTGAGGAGTTTGCAGCTTGCAGATGAACAGCAGTGAGGAGTTTGCTGCTTGCAGGTGAACAGCAGTGAGGAGTTTGCAGCTTGCAGGTGAACAGCGGTAAGGAGTTCAGTCCAGCGAGCAGGTAATGGACACACGGAAGGAGAGGTATACAGCCAGATCCAAATGCAATCAGAGTAACACGAAGAACAGGCAATGAGCCCATAACCTTGGGAGGTTAATATAGTGCTCCAGGACCAGTAATGTCTCTGAGTCAGAATCAAGCAGAATCATGGTTCTTAAAGGGAAAGTCACAGCGCCGGCACCTAACTATGGGAGCGGTGTCTGACACCAGGTAAGACAGAGAGAGTGCTATGATGCCCACACTCAGGATAGGAAGCTGAATGCAGGACAGAAGGTGATGGTGCTAGTCCCAATAAACTTCAAGCCACCTGGGATGGCCCATACAAAGTGGTGAGGCAGGTAGGGCCGGTCAACTATGTAGTAGCACTGGATGATGAGGAAACCTGGCTGAAAACCTTCCACATCAATCAACTAAAAGGTTATGTGGAACAGCAGATTGCAGCAATGGTGGTGTGTTGTCCCCCCATGGGTCCCACAGAGGAAGACACCGACTGGAGATGATAGGGGAGGTGAGAGAGGAAAAGGGGATGGAGACAGTGACAGTGGGGACGCAGCTAGGAGAGGGACAGAGGCAGGAAATGAGGGAAGTGCTGGAGAAGGAGCAGGCCCATTTTACCTGTAAGCCCGGGCGTACCCACCTAGCCACCCACCATGTAGACACGGGGGAGGAGAAGCCCATTGTCACTCACCGCAGTGTGAGTGCCTCCACTCTGGTACGTGGTTCTCCATCTTTCCTGCTCACACCTGTGTTGAACCGCGGCCGTCCGCCATCCTGTCGCACTGCGCATGCACAGGTCCCTTTAACAACTACACCTGACCACTAATGTGATTGATGGATCAATCACCTCACCCTGCTTAAGGCACCTGCAGCCTTAGGTAGTTGCCTGATCTTGGAGTCTCATTCCCAGTGATTCTCTATAGGTGTCTGCAGTTTCCAAGCTGCTTCCAGCTCTACTCGTGTCTGCAGTTTCCAAGCTGCTTCCAGCTCTACTCATGTCTGCAGTTTCCAAGCTGATTCCAGCTCTACTCATCGGCGGTTCCCATACCCGCTACAGCATTACTACTCAGCTGATCGTCTGCAGTTTCCAAGCTGCTTCCTGCTCTACTCACCGGCGGTTCCCATACCCGCTACAGCGTGTCTACTCAGTTGATCGTCTACAGTTTCCAAGCTGTTCCCTGCTCTACTCAACGGCGGTTCCCATACCCGCTACAGCGTGTCTACTCAGCTGATCGCTTCTTCAGCTTCCCAGCTGATTCCTGCTCTACTTGGTATGCATAACCACTATTGACTATTATTGTTTACTTGCATACCTATTGAACTATTCGTGACTACTGCACTAAGGTACAGTTACCTATGATAGACTGTCTATGCTACATTGCCTGTTTACCCGGACAAGCTTCTCACTCAGCTGCGGTGTGCTCTCATCTTATTGACTTTGTTGTTACTTGCATATCCGCGCTGACCCGCTTCTCCACGTTGCAGAGCCAGCTACTATATTGACAGACTATTCATTGTACTTACCCACTTGTGTTGTACAAAACTCCATTCTACTCGCGCTGTTTCCACACAGCTACAGTTTGCCGTTTCCACACCACTCTCCTGCACCTGGACAAGTCCTCATTCCTCCTCACAGCAGTGGTACAACTTGCTACACGCAGACCACTGACTTCCCTGCTACCTACCAGCACCTGGACAAGTCCTTCTATCACAGCAGTGCTACAACTTGCTATACGCAGACCACTGACTCTCCTGCTACCTACCTACACCTGGACATTCCTCATCACAGCAGTGGTACAACTTGCTATACGCAGACCACTGACTCTCCTGCTACCTACCTACACCTGGACATTCCTCATCACAGCGGTGGTACAACTTGCTATACGCAGACCACCGACTACCCCGCTACCTACCTGCACCAGTACTACTCTTCCCATCACAGCGGTGGTACAACTTGCTATACGCAGACCACCGACTACCCTACTTCCTACCTGCACCAGGACAACCTCCTCATCACTACAGTGGTACAACTTGCTGTACGCAGACCACTGACTCCTCCACGAGCTACCTTCACCTACTCACGTCCTCTCATCTCGTCTGAAGCTATATTGCTTCTTCTCTACAGTTCCAAGTCGTTGACCTTCCACCATCAACAGCTGCAAGTCATTGACTTCATAAGACATTCTCTACTTTCCTGCTGTTATCATCATTCCAATCATTCACCTAACTACCCTGAGGTCCGTGGTCAACACCGCCCCTCTGTCAGTTATAACATCAGGTGAAACTCGGGTATAAACTCCTAGTGCCCGCGACACCCATAAGGCAGGTGGCATACCGCATGACCCCCGCAGTACTGGCCCAAATACGGAAGGAGATAGAGGAAATGCTGGCCTTAGGAGTAATTAAGAAGTCAAATAGTCCATGGGCTGCAGGGGTGGTATTGGTCCCAAAAAAAGATGGGACCACCCGCTTCTGCGTGGACTACCGCAAACTAAATGAGGTCACCACCACTGATGCTTACCCCATGGCCCGAATAGATGAGCTACTAGACAGACTAGGGCCAAGTTTGTGTCCACCTTGGATCTGAGTAAGGGCTATTGGCAAATTCCGCTCACTCCCGAGGCCCAGTAGCAATCAGCCTTTATAACCCCACTGGGATTGTTTGAGTGTACGACAATGCTCTTTGGGATGAAAAATGCTCCAGCCACATTCCAACGGATGGTTGATGACCTGTTGGGGGGGTGTCAAGAATTTGCCCAGGCTTACTTAGATGACATTGCCATCTTCAGCCAGACGTGGGAGGACCACTTAGTGCAAGTGTCAGAGGTCCTGAGGAGAATCAGGCAGGGTTGACCATTCGCCCATACAAATGATTCATGGGCATGGCAGAAGTGCAATATTTGGGGCACCGTAGTGGTGGTGGAATCATATGACCTGAACCAGCAAAAGTAGAAGCCATTGTTCAGTGACCCTGACCCACCAACCAAAAGCAAGTACGAGCCTTCCTCGGGATCGCAGGGTACTACAGAAAATTCATGCCTCAGTATAGCACTGTTGACAGGTCCCTGACTGACTTGACAAAGAAAAAATATTCCAGACATAAAGAATGACACCAGAGTGCAAGGGGGCCTTTGACGCTCTGAAGGCAACATTGACCCAGCCCCCAGTGTTAGCAGCCCCAGACTTCAAGAAATGATTTCTGGTACAGACAGGTGCTTCAAGGTGTGGACTCGGTCCTGTGCTCAGCTAAGTGGGGGAGGATGGGCATGAACACCCAGTGGTCTATTTATACCGAAAGCTGGTGGATAGAGAGGTAGCCTATGCCACCATTGAAAAAGAATGCCTGGCCATAGTGTGGGCCCTAAAGAAATTACAACCCTACATTTATGGGCAAGAGTTCACAGTAATTACAGACCACAACCCCCTTTACCGGTTACAAAGATCTGCTGGGGAAAATGGGAGGTTATTACGGTGGAGTTTAGCATTACAAGGTTATAACTTTACTATTTCGCACAAAAAGGGGAAAGACCACTCAAATGCGGATGGACTCGCCAGAAGAGAGGAGGAGAACCATTCATCAAGGAGCCCATCGTGCCAAGGAGAACATCTGGAGCCAATTCACCAGACTCCAACTGTCCCCTTGATTTAATAAGGGGGAGGTATGTGACAGACCCGGGCCTTATATTGGGAATATCGTGCCAACCTGGTCTGTCCTCAGTGGGTCAATTGAACAACTGTGACCCACTCTGTTATTAAATGCCACCCGATGGCCAGATTTGTTAATGCTGTGGTGTCCAGAGATGGAGGGGGAGGCAGCTCACAGGAAGTGTGAATCAGCTGTGGACCCTGTGACATCAAAAAGGAGTAGAAGGAGTTAAAAAGAGGAGGGTCAGGACCTTATCTAAAATCAGGAGGGGTCTCTCCCTGTTTGCTAACTATTATTCTAGCAACTCTGCAACACAGTCTAAATGGCACCATCACCGCAGGTGGGAGACCACTGATGTCATGCTCTATTTCCACCCCTGTTACCACCCAAGCTCTTCACACCACCAATCATAAGAGGACAATGAACGGGGGGTTGACCCAGGGAGGTGGCCAGGATCAGATGTCTTGTGAGAAGGGACAAAAAGGAACTGTCTGGGGGTGGGAGTTGTTGTTGGAGAATCTTGAGACAGCGAGGACTTGGACTGTTTGAGAGTAACCGTATTCTCACAGGGCCTTAAAGGAATGCTTGAAACAGAAGCTTCTTGACAGAGATCGGACAGTGTACCTCTAGAACTGATTCTGTTACCCCTCCATTGGGAGACACTTTCAGATTCTGGGGAATTGGAGAGCCTACATCGGTAGGGAGACTAATACCCAGGGTCCCACCAAGCTGGTGGAGAGTTGGCCAAGTGGCTGGGATCAGCAAGATACACAGACCCACCTTGAGGATCAAAAACCCTGGCCCACTTGGATTGTCAACTGTGGATTTCATTACCAGGAGTTTGGGCCTGCTAGGACTTTGTTGGGGAGTTTTTACTTGCACTGGAGTTTTTCTGACACTTGTTATATTTGGTGGGGGAACAAGTTTCTCCTTTGGGAGCACTGTTGTATTTTACTAAGTGTGTGCACTTTGTTTAATAAAAGGGATTATTATTTATTTCCTGTCTCCTTACCTGTGTGACCTGTGAACCTAGAGGACTGGGTATCTAGTGAGCTTTGGTTCTAACCCCGGAGTCCTCACACCCTGCTTCTAGAATACTCTGTTGGCTTATAATGGATCTCTTGCCTTGACCTTTGCTTTCCTGACCCTTCTTCTGGTAATAGCCTTTTGGCTCATATTGGATCTCCCGGCTTGACTCCTGCATTCCTGACTCTGCGTTTGCCTGCTCCCTCGGTTCAGTATTTCTGCACGGCTCTGACCCAGATTGTCCGACCTCTCTCTCATCTCGCGGAAGCTTCCTTTTGAGTGCCGTGACCTGCGTGTATCTGCCGCGAAGCCCAAACCTCCTTGCGGGGGTCCCTGGCGAAGACCCAGGGCACGTTACACTCCGCGTCTTCTGGACTAGCTGCGTCAATCAACCCTGATTCTCCCGTCTAGTGTGAGACATCTCTTCTCATCCGTTGCATTGTTGACAAATTTCTAGTGAGTGACTGCTTTATTATGAGGCAATCAGCAATGTGACGTAGATCAGAGAGATATAGTGAACAGACGTGGTTGTTAGGGAATTTTTTTTTAGAGACATTAATCAAAATGATTTTGGTCTTGTGAGCACTATAATTGCCACAATGCTCCATATATTTTGATCTTATTGTAACAATAAATTTGACATTTTCTATTCATGTTCTTTTAGCAAATTAATGTAGATCATTCCTCCCGCTGAAGTTAGACATTTCAGAGACAAAAGTGTTTGTAGTAAATTACTATTTAATCGCACATAGGTTATTTTTAAATGTTCCACTTGGAGGAGACAGTGCAGCCTTTTCCGACCATGCCTATTCCTATTTTACATCCAGCCACAGATCAACAAGTTGCATATAATTCGGCACATGCTCCCATCAAGTCAGCCATTTCACAAGCATTTGGCCTTCTCAAAGCCCATTTTAGTTTCTTTGATCGGTCGTGAGGAGCCCTCATGCATGGGTCGGATGTTGTGTGCAAAATTATTGAATCATGTCGAATTTTTCATAATATAGCCATTAAGAATCGGTACTTATTGAGGAGAAGGTGGAGATTGTGCTTGAGGAACTTTGAAATTATGTATAGCCGGACATTATATGGATGACCTCACTGCTTTGAGAAAGTCTGCACCTGTCGGACGAAACGCGTCACTGAGATCTATCCATTACCATTCTTAATTACGGATCCAGGAGACCTCTGTTACATCTCATTGACATCGGAAGGAACCAATTAACCAGGAACCTTGGAACGCTTCTCTGTTTTCTACATCCAGCACAGGGTGTGCACCCGGATAGTAACATTTATGTTGTACGGTGGAGAACAGAACGACTCTGCCTAGTGGGGACTCCGTGAGTACTTGTGTCCCCTGTGTAGCGGTAATCCATATTAGCTTTCTTCCCAGTGGGGATTCATCAGTCATATGACTGCTGTGCAGCAGTAATCTGGAATATTTTTTGATTTCCTAATAGCCCGTGAGCTATTCCTATATCATATATCATTGTGGTTCTTTCCTATACACGTCTTGTGGTCTTGAGACATATAATATTTTTGGGTTGTCATCTCCCTAAATACTTTTAGACCTAGATGGATAATTAGGGTCTGGATCCTCAGTGTCATTGACTTTTATCATTATCATACCTATTATTTATAATTTATTATATATGACTTTTTTTATATACCAATATATTGTTTATATATTTTTTATGGTTATTGTTTTATATTTTGAATTAATTTTGGGATATTTTTCCCTTATATGCATCTGCTTATTATATTTTATTTGTTCTGATTTATATAGGACCATTTCATATTGGCTTAATAAAAGTGTTTATTTATATTTACATTTATTTTCATTTTGGGTTGTCTTTCACATATGCCGATTGGTTTAATTTTTATATTTTTATATATTATTCCTGGTGCATTTGCGCTGCACATTTTTCTTGATCACTTCAGTGTACTCTTCTCCTATATGGGGATGGGCTCTTAGCTTCATACTGCAGACTCCCCCAATATGGAAATAAGAGTATATATCTAGTGCAAACACCTTTTATTTCAAACACATATAAAATAGAAAGATAGTGCACTACATAATTAAAGTGTAATCCTCAAATGGTAATGAATAAAATACCCATACCAGAGTAAATGCTGATCTTAACACATAGACAAGGAGGGAAGATCTAACACCTGGGATAGTCGCCTTCTTCCAATGTGGTAGGCGTAGACCTCTTGGTAGCAGGTATAGCGGGACAAACAGCCAATGCGTTTCGACTCACAAAATAAAGTTTTTTATCAAGACTAGACAAATGTTCCCTTATAGTCCAGTTTATATAATACTCTAGAATGCATGCATAAAATGACTTCACTTCCTCGATGCATTGCGGATGCCAAAACGAGGCATAATCAACAAGAATGGGGCACATTTATCATCACTCGCAAAATATGAAAAATAGTTTTCAATCCTTATCGCATTGATAAGGATTGAACTATTTCTCATATTTATTAAAAAAGCAACACAGGGACAACAGTTCCGAAAAACTGCTGTTCCTGTGAAGTACAAATCATACTTACCACAGCTGCTTCATTCCCGAAGCAGCATGTGGTCAACGGGGGTCCTGTTCTTACTTCAGTGCGCATGCGCCGAGTGAAACCCTCGGGCATGCACACAAACATCTCTGTTCTCTATCGGCAATTATAGTTTGCAGAGAGAGCGTGTGAGTGACAGGGAGGGATCATGTGATCCCTCCACACATGCGCTGTCCAGCTCTGCTCGTCGGAGCAGACCTGACAGCACTGAAACTTTTCATTAATGATAATGTACGCCAGCATTATCAAGACAAGTTCCCGGAAAAATCTATTTTTCGGAACTTGTTAGATTGCAAGAGGGAGCAGTCACCATACTATTGAATGGTGACTACTCCCCAAAACGAAGCAGAATGCGAAGCAGCAGATATCCATGATATCTCCTGCGATGCATCTTTAATAAATATGCGGGGGACACATCAGGGCACTGATTCTATGTTAAGTGCACGTTAGTGCACCATCACAGTTTGTTAAATATACCCCATTATAACAGCGTGAGGTATTAGAACAGCATAGCGAGGCGAACGCCAACGTGCGTTTCGCTACTCGCTTTAATTAGGCAAGCCGAGAAGAGGGAACTGACATCTCTTTTATGAGGTGAGAACCACCCCTGTGACTGTGTATGGGCCAATCAGATTGCGTTAAAATCGGGAGAATCTTCTTAATAGACAGGAGCAGTAGCAAATCCGTCGGGGGTCCCGCCCATCACATACAATAAGCTGATAGGTGTAGCTTCTCATAGGTGGATATGGGTGATATTTGTAAGTATCTGTACACTCGTATATGGATTTCTTTACTATATATATTCTTGAGACCTTCATTGATTTTATAACTGTATCTTCCCATTCATCTATTTCTTTAAGTGCTTTGAATTCTTGTTTCGATAGATTTTTATTAAGATTCCTTGGTTTTGCCTGTCTAAATAGTCTATCTAGATCCTTAGAGACCAGATCACGGTAAACCTTAACCTGTGGACAGATTGTTATGTCTGGAGAGAAAGTGGATTTTTTTCATTAGTTTGGACTGTTTTTGTATATCTTGAGTCATCTGGTTGTTTTGTTCTCTATTGGTATCTAGTTCTTCTAGAATTGATAAGGCTTGTCTTTCATCATCAGTTAGAGATGCCAGTTCCATGTTCAATATGGCATCCTCATTGGTCAAGTTTAGTAAGTAAGGATCATTTATCCTTTTCTGGTTGCAGTAAAACTTTTTTAATAATAATTTCCTTATGAACAGGTTTAGATCTTCTTCCCATTCAAAACGGTTAAAAGATTGTGAAGGTGAAAATGATAGTCCTCGACTTAGAACCCGTATATGTATCGGATCTAATTGTTTCTCAGTTAGGTTGACAATTTCGAGTAATGAATCTGATGCATCTAACGTCTGTAGTTCCTCTACTGGGGACCTTCCTGTCCCTCCATTTGTTTCCTTTTTTTGCGTTCTCTTATTTTTATGTCTCCCACTTCAGTGGCGCACGCAGGGGGGGTTTCTGAGTCTCCAGAAACCCCCCCTGCGCTAACCAAGTGGCCACCATAGCGGCACTGTCCTATACAGCAGCCGCGGCGCTGTGAAAGAAGCGTCCATGAGATGATTAGACCAGTTATTCCCTGTGGTATTTGATGTTACTGTACCACTTTCAAAATCAAAATGTGATTCCTGCAGCCATTTTTCTTGTCTATTTAATAACTCTTGTCTAATACTAAAGGATGCCATGTCAGAATAGTATTTGATATCTTATTCAAGGAACAGATTTTATAAATAAATTGTTCACCTATGTAGGTGTATTTAACTTATGCTGGTAGGTAAAAAAGTAGGTGGGTGATTAAGTTCACTCTATTGAATGTCAATAAGAAGGATTATATACCACCGCACTAAGTGATTTACATATCCAGGCTAATATTTTATTACCTTTATAGTTGTATTATATAGCTGGATTGGTGCACCTCTACATGTAAAACACTTAGATTAGAGACACATGTGATAGAAGAAGACATGCTTAACAAGGGCACTCTGTAATGATCATTTTGTTTAAAATATACCTTTTATTTATATAATTTAAAATATAGTGTTCCCATTATAAGCCTAAATATAGTTGGCAGCGAAATAATGAAAGAAAGAAAAAGTAATGAAAATAAAGATCTTAATAAAATGGCAAAATATGCCAAGCCTCGCTGTGTTGTTTTATTTATTTGAGGATATATTGCATTAATTAATAATTCTCACGCTGTGTAGATCCATAGTTAACCAAATATGTCAGTGTATAAATTCAGATTACTTTTTAGCAAGGGTTATGTTCATCACCTTTGCCATTATTTACAATGTATTGTTGCATGTATCAGAATTTATTTCTCAATTGTTTTCATACACGATAACATTGATCACATGACTATTATTATTATTATTATTATTATTATTATTATTTATTTATAAGGAGCCACAAGGTTTCCGCAGCGCCGAACACAGTACAAACAATGGACAGTAAAGGGAATAACAGTACAGAACAATAAAAGAGTAATACCAAGACTACAGATGCTCCAGGAAAAGCAAAAATATTGAGGTTGGAGCAGAAGAGAAGGTAGAGAGACAGGAGGGAGAAGGGCCCTGCTCATTAGAGCTTACATCCTAAAGGGAGGGCAACAGACAATCGGCACAGAGGGAGTCAGAGGAGGGGAGCAAGCGCACCCTTTTCAAAGGAGAATCCAGGAGATGAGAGCGAGCATGGAAAGAGGGTTAAGTGGAGGGCTGGTAAGCTTTGAGGAAGAGATGAGTTTTGAGTGCCCGTTTGAAGGAGCACAAGTTAGGGGATAGACAGATGGAGCGAGGGAGGTCATTCCAGTGCAAGGGGGCAGCTCGGGAGAAGTCATGAATTCTGGAGTGGGATGAGGTTATTAGAGTGGAGGAGAGTCGACGGTCATTGGCCACCTCATCATGGTCACATGATCATGGTAAATAACAATAGCTTGGATTCTAACACAAGCAAACTTGAGATAACATTGCACATAATGGATTTTTGTGCCTCTATACTGTGTAGTTATGTGTAGACTGTGTAGACTATATGTCTGTTACAAAAGATTAGTCAGTGAGATGTTCACTGAGCCTTATGTTTGGTTTTTGTTTTTGCAAAACTGCCCTCATGAGTTTTGTTTTGGTTTTGGATCTGTATTTTTTGAAAAATTGCTAAAATATGCTAAAATCACATAATTTGACTCTTTTGTTCCTACATTATTATTAACCTCAATAACACTAATTTGCAGTCAATTCCAGTCAATTTTGACCACCTTTTCGCAAAACTGAGCCTGAGCATCCGTACTGTATGCTACTACTTCCATCCTCTGATATTCTAAGCCTCATCTCATTAATTTGTACTACTCATCTGTGCAACTGTGTTTTTTTTTTAAAGAATGTAATAGGAATTTTTTATCTATTGCTTTAACCTATGTTGGGCTAGTGATCATTGATGCATAATTCATGACAGTGGCCTGGCCTCATCTAATAATAGAAATAGTTGATTTTGTCTCTCTTATCAGCTGACCAATTAGCATACATGTAGTTAGTTTGTATTCATTCCAACTATATCTTAGCATTCAGTCTAAGGGGAAATGTGTTTGGGGTGTCACATATTTGGGGTTAACTACTCTAAATGGGTTTCTCTCCCAAATTGTTGGGAAATGCACAGGCCAGATTGAGTGATGCACCTCTATCCAATACTAAACCTCTATTTTTTATTGGGAAAAATTGGTGGCTGAAAAAGACCAATGAAGCTATGTGCAATCAAACATAAAGCCCCAGTGCTCCATATTTGTAGATCAACACCATATGTAATATTTATTTATTACAAAAGGGAGCCAGAGCTGACTTATACCACCTTTGAAGGTGATGGAGGATTTTGGCTCAAGGAGGAGTAGTGAAAGGAACTCAACACGTTTCATGGTAATATTGTGTGTCCTGTGTGCACAGACAATGGGAAATATAAAAGAAAGAGTGGAAATGCAGCACTTTTTCTTTCATATGTGCCACAATACATGGGTACATGGACTCTAGAATAAAAAAAATAATATTACAACCAATTTAGTTGTCCCCTGAAAGATGCTACCCTTTTAATCTAAAAAGTTACTACCTTATTAAACTTTGGTGCGCTGAACATTTTCATAGGCAGGCATACTTTTCAGTAGCCAAGTGCTTGGCCACTTGATTTTAGTACTATTATATGAAGTAATTTCCACCACAAAAAAAATTAGATTGGACCACTGAGTGGCTATGCTGTTACCATATAAAAAGGGAAAAATAATATTAAAACTTTAACTTTAAGACACCTTGGCATCCATTCAAGCAATCTTTATTTTTATTATGAATTTATTATGAATTTTAGAAGGATGTTGAAGTTAGTGTGAAGACAACAAAGACAACTTGATTTCAAGTCTAAAACATAGGTCAGTGTTTCTTAACTCCAGTCTTCACTGAATCAGCTCACGTTTTGAGGATTTCTGTCTGTGGAACAGGTAGGATAATTACTGACCAAACCAAGTAGACTAAGTCACCTGTGCATGATTAAAGAAATCCTGAAAACATGAGCTGTTTGTGTTCAGTGAGGACTGGAGTTAAGAAACATTGGTCTAGGTACTGCCTCATAATGAGAAAGACTTTTAGAAGCAGAAATTGTCAGTTCATCCTCTGCTTCATCAACCGCAACAATTCCTATATTCCTGGGGCTGGAGGCAGATGTAGGAGATAAGAGAGGGTGGAGTAGTAGCCTTGGATGCAGCGCCGGTGCTAGGGTCCTTGGTGCCCTAGGCATACTGTTAAAATCGGTGCCCCCCCCCCCCCCCCCTGCCCGCAGGCACACTTTAAATATCGGCGCCCTCCCGCCACAGGTACCCTGTCAAAATCGGTGCTTCCCTCCCCTCCCCACGTCTTTCCTTATCTTACCTGCATTAAGCTGCTCCTCTCTGCTCTGTCTTCTCCCCTCCACTCACAGACACTGTCGGGCCGTGATGATGATGTCACGCCCGACAGTCAGTGAGCGGAGGGGAGGAGACAGAGCAGAGAGGAGCAGCTTAATGCAGGTAAGATTCATAGCCCCTTCCCTCCTCCCCTCCCCGTGGATTTCTCTGAAGCTGTGCGGCGGCCGACTATAGTTAATGTTTTTTAATTTTGAGGCGCCCTGTAGAGCTCGGCGCCCTAGGCAATTGCCTAACCTTGCCTAATGGGAGCGCCGGGCCTGCTTGGATGCCATCTACTTGCCTCAGACAGTTAACTTTTATTTTTATTACATCCACCAGGCTTTACTGATATTCAAAATCAGAGGTTGAGCTCAATTGACATATACAACTATATAAACTTTTGGAACCTGATATCTGACCAAATAATCATTATCACCATTTATTTATATAGCGCCACTAATTCCGCAGCACTGTACAGAGAACTCACTCACATCAGTCCCTGCCCCATTGGGGCTTACAGTCTAAATTCCATAACACAGACAGACAGACACACACATAGACTAGGGTCAATATGTTAGCAGCCAATTAACCTACCAGTATGTTTTTGGAGTGTGGGAGGAAACTGGAGCACCCAGAGGAAACCCACGGGGAGAGCATACAAACACCTCATAGATAAGGCCATGGTAGGAAATTGAACTCATGACCCCAGTGCTGTAAGGCAGAAGTGCTAACCACTTAGCCACCATGCTGCCCATAATTAATTTCCTTTACCAGTTTAAACATCTGCCACAAGATCGAGGTTTTCATGGAGGTTAAATCTACAATGAAGTCCGCTAACAGGAATATCCTGTATTCTTCCATTCACAAAATAAGTAAGACAAGCCAGAGCTCATCAGCAGGTGTTTTATAATGGCCCACCGTCTCTCTCTAAGCATGCCCTACAGGTATATGGGAGCTTTTTTGCTTAGTTCCATGTTGGCTGACAATGAGTTTATTGACTGTAATCAGGGCCGGACTTACCGCTAGGCAACCTAGGCACCTGCCTAGGACCCAGCGGTTCTCAGGGGGCCTGCGGCAAAGCAGATGGGGGGGCAAGTAAACAAAATTATGGCCCCTCTCCCGAGTCGCGCACTGGTGGGGGTGCAGCGAGTCTGGGGAGGGGCTGGTGTTATAGCTAGATGGCTAGTCTCCTCCCTTCCTCCTCTATGTGTGGCCTGCTCTGTGTCACATGGGACGTGCACCACATGACAGGTGCCGTCCCATGTGTGAAGAGAAAGAAGACTGCACAGCTCGTGGATGTAAAAAGGTAAGTTGGGGGGGTAATATATTAATAAAATATGTGGGGCCAGTGTATGTATATTATGTGTGTGTGAGGGGCCAGTGTATGTATATTATGTGTGTGTAAGGGGCCAGTGTGTGTATATTATGTGTGTGTGAGGGGCCAGTGTGTGTATATTATGTGTGTGTGTGAGGGGCCAGTGTGTGTATATTATGTGTGTGTGTGTGAGGGGCCAGTGTGTGTATATTATGTGTGTGTAAGGGCCCAGTGTATTTATATTAAGTGTGTGTGTGATGGGCTGTTTGTGGGAGGGAAATAGGTCTATTTATTAAATGTGTATGCTATTAATTTAATGTTTTGGTTGGAGGGAGGCCTACTTATAAAATGTGGGTGCTGTATTGATTTAACACCGGGGCTGATTGGAGTTTACTAAATTTCATGTACCCATTTTTTTTTTCCAAATAGGGCCTCCAACATTCTAGGATCCAGGCAAGCAGCAACTGACACAGCAGCCACAAGCGGTGAAAGTGACGAGAACAGGTAGGAGAGAGCAGGACAGTCTGCCAACTATCCTGAATCTGGTGGGATTTATATTATGAGGAGCTCTGACTTGTTTAAATGTTGCACTATGGGATTCATGCAGAAGACTGACATATTAACATTATTATTACATTCCAGCACTTTTTCATGTTTCTGTAGGAAGAGGGCTGCAGTCAGTAACTGTAGTGGTGGCGGTCTGTGACATGTTAGTGATAGGAGACTGGTGTTTTTTATTACTGGGCTTGCTAACCATGAACTGCAGTTTCTTAACATGTTAATTATGATTAATACCAAAGCTTAGTTAAAGATAAAATACAATTTGTGTGAATTGAAATGTAAGCAGTGGTGGAAGTGGGGTGTATATGGTAGTATGTCATACCGCTACTTCTCATACTACCTTCATTGTAAAATAAAAAAATTCCATTCACTTGTTTACATTCCCATTACATTTTTCATACCACCAATTCTAAATTTCCACTTCGACCACTGAGCTTAATATTCATTGTATGGAGTATATGACCAGTATAATTCAAAATTCTGCTAGATCCTTTGACAAAATATGGGGTCCATGGTCATTATTCTCTGGGGCATATTCAATTGTTGCCGTTTCCCGCGGTGTTAAAAGTATTAATGTTATTACGGTAATACTAAGCCGGATTTCAGCTCGCAGCTCCCTGAGCTGCGAGCTGAAATCCAGCGTTTAAGGTACCGTAATAATGACGGTAATAGTGCGCGCGCCGCATTACTTTTACGTGTAACACCAACAATTGATTATGCCCCTTTAACTGCTGGGACCACAGTGTGATGCAGTGTAATGATAAAGGAGGACACAGCGTGATGAGAGGGACAGTAATGAGAGGCCACAGTGTGATTCAGTGTAATGATAAAGGAGGACACAGCGTGATGAGAGGGACAGTAATGAGGGGCCACAGTGTGATGCAGTGTAATGATAAAGGAGGGCACAGTGCTTTGAGAGGGACAGTAATGAGGGGCCGCATGATGATGCAGGAGGAGCAGCGTGATGTGCGGCAGCACATAGCTTGCCCTTCTACTTAACTATAGGAGTGTATGCTATGCTAAAAAAACATAGTGCTATGGATTGTTTCATGTTTCTGTAGGTAGAGGGCTGCAGTCCGTAACTGTAGTGGTGACGGTCTGTGACATGGTAGTAATAGGAGACTGGTGTTTTTTATTACTGGGCTTGCTAACCATGAACTGCAGTTTCTTGACATGTTAATTATAATTAATACCAAAGCTTAGTTAAAGATAAAATACAATTTGTGTGAATTGAAATGTAAGCAGTGGTGGAAGTGGGGTGTATATGGTAGTATGTCATACCGCTACTTCTCATACTACCTTCATTGTAAAATAAAAAAATTCCATTCACTTGTTTACATTCCCATTACATTTTTCATACCACCAATTCTAAATTTCCACTTCGACCACTGAACTTAATATTCATTGTATGGCGTATATGACCAGTATAATTCAAAATTCTGCTAGATCCTTTGACAAAATATAGGGTCCATGGTCATTATTCTCTGGGGCATATTCAATTGTTGCCGTTTCCCGCGGTGTTAAAAGTATTACTGTTATTACGATAATACTAAGCCGGATTTCAGCTCGCAGCTCCCTGAGCTGCGAGCTGAAATCCAGCGTTTAAGGTACCGTAATAATGACGGTAATAGTGCGCGCGCCGCATTACTTTTACGTGTAACACCAACAATTGATTATGCCCCTTTAACTGCTGGGACCACAGTGTGATGCAGTGTAATGATAAAGGAGGACACAGCATGATGAGAGGGACAGTAATGAGGGGCCACAGTGTGATTCAGTGTAATGATAAAGGAGGACACAGCGTGATGAGAGGGACAGTAATGAGGGGCCACAGTGTGATGCAGTGTAATGATAAAGGAGGGCACAGTGTTATGAGAGGGACAGTAATGAGGGGCCGCATGATGATGCAGGAGGAGCAGCGTGATGTGCGGCGGCACATAGCTTACCCTTCTACTTAACTATAGGAGTATATGCTATGCTAAAAAATATAGTGCTATGGATTGTTTTAGGGAGGGGGAGGGGGGAGGCCCAAACCAATATCTTGCCTAGGACCCCATGAGGTCTAAATCCTGCTCTGACTGTAATGTATGCATGTCAAATGATCATGTGTATTTTACCACGTATATATTTGTTTATTACTATGTTACTGTCCTTAGTCAAAACAAGAAATAATGTGGAATAAAATAACTACTGTTACCTCTAGGCATCCACATTTACACAGTAAATGGAACATTATGCTTTTTTAGTTTTAATTTCATAACCCATAATTTATGTATAGAATGTGAGCCTCAAACAATACTCAAATTTACAATTGTAACAGCATCTTGATCTTTACATTTAAGATTAATGGAAGCAGCAGAAAGACGGAGAAATACACTGGTTTTATTTTGTTATAAATTGGTCAACCATACAGGCTTAATCTGTGATAGATCTTTTGTGTGTAACGCCGGCCATAAATGCTGCAATATTGAAGTTTTATCAAGCACTTGGCCTGATATTGAATTATATGTGGTCATAAAACAACTGTAGTGCCAGAAAAAGTCTGATTAAAATGATTCGATCATTATAGGGGATGTTGGTAATGAGCCCAGAGAAAAGCAGATGATGGCTAGCAGGCTCCACACCTCAGGCACCATTGATGCTGGAGGTGATCTGTAAGCCTAAAAGGCCAAGTGGCCAGAACCTGTCCATTTTGACCAAATGGGACACCGATCAGTTCTTGTGACTTGACGCTTGTGGGAAGTAGCCTGTCACAGGCACTAGGAGTTTTACACAGAATTCACCAGGTGGAATTTCACTTTACCAGAGGCGCGGAGTCTAACACAGTGGCTGGTCTTCTCCAGGAACTCCCGCAAGGGAGTATGGTTTTAGCGGCTGCCACTGTGCAGGTCGCGGCCCTCTGGGAAGTGTGGTGAATGGGGCCGGTGCTAGGGTTCTCAGCGCCCTAGGCAAAATTTCAAAATACCGCCCCCCACCCACCCACCCCAGAACACGTCAAATACCCACTTCCCAGACACTCACACACTTCACTTTCGGTAAAAAAAAATAAAAAAAATAAGCCTTACCTCCTACAGCGGTCTGGCTGCCGTGATGTTTCATAGAGAACGTTGTCCAGACTCCACTGCTGTCCAGGGGCAATCACAGGATTTCTAGAGGGGAAGTATCCAAGTATTAGATATGGGAACAAAAACTTGTGAGAATGACCCATCACACTCTGCTCCCACTGCAGCATACTGCCCCACCCCACTGCTTGACCATGTGCTCTCTCCCCCCCCCCCCCGCAGCACCATGTCCTCTGTCCCCGCCCCTGCAGCACCATGTCTTCTGTCGTCCCCCCTGCAGCACCATGTCCTCTGTCCCGTCCCCCCCTGCAGCACCATGTCCTCTGCCCCCCCCCCCCCTGCAGCACCATGTCCTCTGTCCCCCCCCCCCTGCAGCACCATGATTTTATTGGCACGTCATGCTCTATATTTGACTTGCAGCAAGTCAATAATAGAGCATGAGGTGCCAATAAAATAATTATTTTATCCACCATAGTGTTTAAATCAAAGATAGAGCATGAAGTGCAAAATAGTCATTTTTCCACAGCATATTTTGCAAATTAAATATAGAGTATGACGTGGAAAATAGTAATTTTTATACCATTGAAAAAATACTATTTTCCACCTCATGCTCTGTATTTAATTTTCAAGCTATGTGGGAGTAAAATTAATATTATTTGCAACTTCACGCTCTATCTTTGATTTAAAAACTATGGTGGATAAAATAATTATTTTATTGGCACGTCATGCTCTATTATTGACTTTAAGCAAGTCAAATATAGAGCATGAGGTGCAATAAAATAATTATTTTATCCACCATAGTTTTTAAATTAAATATAGACCATAATGTGTGACATAATAATAAAAAATCCCACCCCCAACATTTTTTGGGCCTCCACACTTCCCCTTTGGGTACCCCATTTTTTATAAAATGAAATTAATAATACAAAAAAAAATAAAAGATAAAGATATTTACTGTTTTTGATGCTGAAGGCTGTTCAGATGCAGAGAGGCTCTTCTGTAATGGCTGCCCACCGCTCCTCAGCTTCTTTACACCAAAGGAGAGGGGTGGAGCAGCCGTGGCATGCTGGGAAGAGAGGGGGGCGCTGGGTAGCAAACTTTATTCACACTGTCTGTCACTGACAGACAGTGTGATATACTACACAGGTGCCGCGGAAGAGTGACCCAGTGTCACCTGATCACTGATGTCAGTGATCAGGTGTGTGACAGACAGTGGGAGCGACGCGCCGGGCAGCCTGGGCGGACATTGAAGAAACAGCGGCGGCACCCCGCCACCGCTGCACCACCTCTCACCGCTGACTAGATTTTCAAATCTAGTCAGCGGCAGCGGTGCCCTGCAGGTCCCGGCGCCCTAGGCAACTGCCTAAGGTTGCCTAATGGGAGCGCCGGGCCTGGTGGTGAATATACGGAACTGTACAACTGAATAGGAAAGGGAATGTCAATGATATAAATGCAGAGTCTCTGAACAATGAAAACAATGGTAACACGGTAGACTGATGAGCAGTAATAAAAGGAGGAGAAAGTTCCAAAGTGTATTAGCACACAGGTAGCATACAGCAGACCAATATATGACAACTGGATAAAGTCTATGGAAGGACCAATCAATAATGCAGCAGGAGAGTCAGCGACTCGCAGCTATACTTCAGAGGCACTATAGGCTTTAGTCCTAATAACAGGTACCATGCAAAATAGTAGGGTAAGCTGCTCCTGACATATGTTCCCGCTGGTAAATGTAAAGACTTGTGCAGATGCTGGTATAATACTAGATAGCGTGGAGCGGTCTGTGACCGGTAAGTCTCACCACTGATTTGGAGAGAAGACTTGTCCAGGAGCAGATATATTACCAGGTAGCGTAGAGTGGTCTGCGGCTGGCAAGTTATACCACTGATATGGAGAGAAGACTTGTCCGGGTGCAGGTATGTTACAAGGTAGCGTAGAGTGGTCTGCAGCTAGAAAGTTGTACCACTGATATGGAGAGACGACTTGTCCAGGTGCAGGTATGTTACCAGGTAGCGTAGAGTGGTCTGCGACTAGCAAGTTGTACCACTGATATGGAGAGACGACTTGTCCAGGTGCAGGTATGTTACCAGGTAGCGTAGAGTGGTCTGCGACTAGCAAGTTGCACCACTGATATGGAGAGACGACTTGTCCAGGTGCAGGTATGTTACCAGGTAGCGTAGAGTGGTCTGCGACTGGTAGGTTGTTCCACTGATATGGAGAGACGACTTGTCCAGGTGCAGGTATGTTACCAGGTAGCGTAGAGTGGTCTGCGACTATCAAGTTGTACCACGATATGAAGAGAAGGCTTGTCCAGGTGCAGGTATGTAACAAGGTAGCGTGGAGTGGGTTGCGGCTGGCAAGTTGTACCCCGATATGGAGAGAAGGCTTGTCCAGGTGTTCCACTGATATGGAGAGACGACTTGTCCAGGTGCAGGTATGTTACCAGGTAGCGTAGAGTGGTCTGCGACTAGCAAGTTGTACCACGATATGAAGAGAAGGCTTGTCCAGGTGCAGGTATGTAACAAGGTAGCGTGGAGTGGGTTGCGGCTGGCAAGTTGTACCCCGATATGGAGAGAAGGCTTGTCCAGGTGCAGGTATGTAACAAGGTAGCATGGAGTGGTCTGCGGCTGGCAAGTTGTACCACAATATGGAGAGAAGGCTTGTCCAGGCGCAGGTATATTCCACAGCAAACAGAGAGCACGAGTAGAAACCGGAAACACCTCGGAGTCACAAGGGAATGAGAACCAAGAACAGGCAACGGTAATAGAGTAACAGGTGCCTTAAGTAGTGAGAGGTGATTGATTGACCAATGAGACTATGAGCAAGGTTTTAACAGTCCGTGGTTTCTGCACATGCGCAATCCTTGGTCAAGATGGCGGACGGCCGCGGCGCCGAACAGGTGCTCGCAAGAGAGAGAGAGACTCATGTCCCAAACCAGAGGCACTAACCGTCCGGTGAGTGACATAGCCCATGTGTGGCCTGTTTAATTTTGTTTATTTGTTTCTGTTTTTTACCTTATTTTAAGGATATCCCCTTCATTCCATATATTTTCCTTGCTGCTTTCTCA
Organism: Mixophyes fleayi; assembly: GCF_038048845.1. NCBI lineage: Eukaryota > Metazoa > Chordata > Amphibia > Anura > Limnodynastidae > Mixophyes > Mixophyes fleayi. The sequence goes on from NC_134409.1 coordinate 77,281,617, forward strand.
CTTCTGTTCACCATCCCTTCCATTTAATATCTATGGCCTGCACACAGATAGATTTTGAATATGATCACTCAACAGTCCAGTCCACAAGTTACTTCTCAAAACATTATATTATCATCTACATCTGCTGTTAAATAAAAAGAAGAGTATTTCGGAAAAGTTTGTTCCTACGTATACTTTATTTTCTCATGGGATTAATAACATCATCACACTATATATCCAGGAGAGGAGAGAAAATGCATTGTCTAGCACCTTGAGAAAGTGAACATCACTCAAATCAGAGGAAGGCTGAAAGTTTAATTTACTGGGGGACAAGTGTAAGTATTTGGCCCACCAAACAACGGCTCAAAGCCAGCTGCAACCATGGCACTAGAAACGTGATTATGTATTTTATAAATTGTATATGTTTATGAAATATCACATGTGACTTTAAATACGTTAAATAATTTAAAACTGATATTTTAAATGTTGTGCTCTATGGGGCATATACAATTGTCCGCGTTACTCGGAAAAGTAACGCGGCGTGCGCACTATTACCGTTATTACTGTAATAATGCATGTCATTACCGTTATTACGGTACCTTTAACGCCGGCTTAGAATTACCGTAATAACGGTAATAGTTTTAACGCTGTGTTACTTTTTTCGCCCAGAGGGGCGATATCTTCTTCTAATAGGTGACCTAAACAACATTACCTATTCATTTCTTAATGTCTATGCTCTCAACACAAACCAAACCTTATTCTTCTGTTTTATAGATAACCTCTTATCCCAAAATCGAGTAGGTAGAGTAGTCCTGGCAGGTGACTTTAATACTATACTAGAAAATCATCTACACAGATCCACAGTTCCCCCACAATTAACCCGTCATACTATTGATTCCAATTCTAAGGCCTTAAGATCTCTCCTATCACATCACCTCCTGTTTGATGCATGGCAAGGAACCAACCGCAAAAAAAAACACTTTTTATTCAGTGGTCTATGTTGTGTACACACTTGGACATGGTCTTCCTGTGCATTGACCTAGCTCAACATACCCTAAATGTTGATATTCTACCTAGCACATGGTCTAACAATGGCCCTGCTACTTTAGACATTGTGGGTCCAGAATTTGGGCAAAAACAGTTTACCTTGCTCCTAAACGATAGAATTCTACTTAATCCAGATCTAAAATCACAAATAGAAACAGAAATACTTAACTATTATGAGACAGACATTGATTCCTCTATCTCCCCTATGCTCCTCTGAGATGCCCATAAAGTTGTAATTTGAGGTAGCATAAAAGCAGCAGCATAAGCTAAAAAAATTAAAACTAAAAAATTCATTGAGGTCTCTAAACAAGTATCGAGTTTAGATAGATCTCATAAAGCTTCTGGTTTATCAAAGGACTACATCAAACTTAAAGCAGCAATAGGGGAGTTAAATATTTTACTTTCTACCAGAGCAGAAAACTCTCTCAAATACCTGAACCAGACCTTTTATTAAAGGATCAAAAAGCAGACAGACTATTAGAGTCTAGGTTACGATCTAAACTCTCTGAAAGCAATGTACTCCATATTAAATCTCATTCAGGTAATTTTACTCAAGACCCAAATCACATAACAGAGGAATTTAAAAATGTCTATTGTAAACTATATAATATATCTCAATCGAATGTGTCTTCCTTAACGTCGATAAATACATCCAAACACTTCCTTTCCCAATGCCAATTACCTAGACTCCTTCTAAGAACACTTAAACAACTAAGTATGGAATTTACTGTTGAAGAAATATCTGATGTCATCAAAAACTTATAGAAATAAGGCACCTGGCACTGACGGTTTTACTGCAATATATTATAAAACATACAATGAGCTTCTTTCACCTTATCTTGTTGATATGTTTAACAGTCTATTAAAAAGTGGCTCCTTCTCTAAAGAAACCCTAGAGGCACGTATTATAGTCATTCCGAAAGAGGGCAAAGACCCATCGAACTGTGCCCATTATCGACCCATCTCACTTTTAAACAAAGACATCAAGATCTAAGCGAAAGCTCTTGCTAACCGCCTTAATTTTGTTCTACCTCACCTAAACCATAAAGACCAGATGGGATTCATACCGGGCTGTCAGGCGCGTGATAATACCAGAAAAACGGTTAGCCTTATTCATTACACTAATTCCAATAAAGTTCCAACAATTGTGCTTTCTCTGGATGCAGAGAAAGCCTTTGACTGAATTAATTGGTCCTTTATGTTAGAAACTGTCAAAAAATTTGGTTTTGATGGCATTCTTCATCAAGGAATACAGGCTTTATACTCTAAACCTTCTGCAAGGGTCTTGGTGAATAGGGTACTTTCATCATCAATATAAATAACTAATGGCACTCGTCAGGGATGTCCTCTTTCCCCTTTGATTTTTGCCCTTGTAATCGAATCCTTAACGGCTAAAATTCTATGTTCCCCAGATATTACAGGTGTCTCAATTAATTCTGAAAACTTTAAACTTAGTTTATTTGCAGATGACATCCTCCTCACATTAACTTCTCCCACACCTCCCTCCCGAACCTATTTAACATCCTTAAAGCTTACGGATCCATTTCTGGTTATAAAATAAACCTGTCGAAACTGAATCTCTCACTTTTAATATATCACCACCAACTCTGAATCTCCTTAAAAATAGTTTTCACTTCTCCTGGCAACAATCCAAAATAAAATATATAGGAGTCTTTATTACTTCTAATTATAACTCACTAAATTCAGAAAATTTACCAATCATAAGCAAAAAAAATAAATTAGATTTGTTCCAATGGCAAAAATTAATCATCTCCTGGCTAGGTAGGATAGTAGCAATCAAGATGAGTGTCCTGCCCCGCATACTTTATCCTTTCAAACTCTCCCAGTACAGGTACCCAGACCCATTCTAATACAACTTCACCGCTGATTATCACAATTTATGTGACAAAATAAACCCCCACGCACTAGTTTTTGCACTCTGCGTAAAAAAACAACGGTTAATAGGGTTCGGGGCTTTCCGGACATTCGATTGTATTATATTACTACTCACATAAGTCAAGCCGTGACTTGGTTTTTAAAAAACCAAGGTCCTCGATGGGTTGATTTGAAGTCCTCCTGCTGTCACACACTGTCCATAGCTTCAACATTAAGGGCTTCAATGAGTAATAGACCTCTCATTGAAATCACATCCAATAGCCTTCTTCACCTGTCAGATATTGGACTATTGAGAAAAATCCCCCAGCACACTGCCATAGCCAGCAAAGGAGCTGCCATTTCTACTTGTATATAAAATGCAAATGTCTCAGTTGTACACATTAGCAAATGTATGTTAAGCCACCTGCCACTCCACAGTGATTTTGCTAATAGGGTGGTCCTAACTCTAAACAGTGAGAGTCCCATATATTTGGTCCATATATATATGTGTTTTCAAATTAAGAGCTAACTTACCAAGAGGTACCCCAGAAGCCTCCAAGTGACAATACAGCACTAGCACTCCCCTTCAGATACTGACACAAACATGCCTCTCATACAAACAGTACAGAAGTGGAAGTTGTTAAATCAAATTATAGGCTCATAACAGGTGCTTGAAAGGGTGGGGTTATCCTGAAAGGAACAGACACAGAGAAAAATCCCCCAGCACACTGCAATAGGCAGCAAAGGAGCTGCCATTTCTACTTGTACATAAAAATCCAAAAGTCTCAGTTGCACAAATTTGCAAATGAATGTTAATCCACTTGCCACTCCATGGCGCTTTTGCTAATAGGGTGGTCCTAACTCTAAACAGTAAGAGTCCCATATATTTGGGCCATACATATATGTGTTTTTAAATTGAGAGCTAATTTTCACCAAAAGTACCCCTCACTACTGACACCAACATGCCTCTCAAACAAACAATACAAGCACCTGCTATGAGCCTATAAATTGATTGAACAACTTCCACTTCTTGTTTGTTTATTTGGTATTAGTAGCAATTCATAGAGCTCTATGGACACTGCCGGTCATGAGTGAATGCAGAATTGGAACAATATTGTTTCATCGTTGAACTAGATTTTTAGTCCGATTTAAAAATCAGAATAAATGATACGATGTGCTTTGAACGATCAACGTTCATTGTTGCAACTTGCACACTAATGCGATATCAGGCCGGACGGTCATTTATCATTTGATTGGCCCAATAATCGCCTGAAAACAATGTAGTGTGTACCTAGCCTTAGTACAGGAATTCTAGCACTATTTTTGGTATAGTGTTCACATGGCTTCTCCTGCTGTGAATTCCATGATTGCCAGAGTCCATGGGAGGTGGAGCAGCTAGGCACTATTATTAATAATACACAACAGAAGAAAAGTACCACTGTGTCGGTCTAACTATTAGGGCACAAGAACCTCATATAAAAATGATTGGCTTATAACATAAAATGTATTAATACACTTAAACATACCCATATTTCTAAAATGGTTGGAGCTGAGGGTGTCTACACTTGAATGGTGACATTGGGATCTCAGACAGGCAGTGTAAGTTTCTTTGATTCAATAACTTTGATTTTAACCCACAATTATTTTCACTCAGGTCTTATGCAGAGCTGGATGCAATTTTTGCTACAAACATAGATGTAATTTCTATCATTGAAAAGTCCACAATTTTTGTTTGCAGTGCCCCGTGTGTAAAACATATATAAATAAATGTACAAAAAATGCATTAACGCTGTCGGGTATCGGCAAAATAGGTGGACAAAAATCATGGCCTCCACATTGCCAATAGAAGTACTAGGCTTTGCCATTCAGGGCTGGCGGCACTATAGTAGAGAAATCAGCAACAAGGGGTTCCACTGGAATAGTGCTAACCAGTCCTAGGCCCAACAGAACAGGGCTGAATTCCCTATGGGGATGTGGATCTCACAATAAAATGCATCCGCTAACCCTAAGAAAAAACGCCCCATACATACATGGTCATGGCAGGATCATCCTTCAAGAGGCCTGCAAGTGAAATTTCTATCTGATCTGCTTGGCGCTGCATAGGGGAGGACTGAGGAATGATGTGATTGCATGTTAGCTCAGCTGTCACTTAGGAATTTAACGCCTGTCTGTCCTGACTGGTAGCTGTCAGACCTGATATTGGAGTGCTGTACAGAGGGGCTTCTCTTATTACAAAGTCCAGCAAACAGCAAGTTAAAGTAAGTATTTATTGTTAAATAATAATATTGGTTTAAAAATGTTTAACAATAGCATCTAAAATGTGCTATGTGCAAAGTATTTATAAAATGTTTTGCTAATGAAAACAGAAAAAGGAGGCATTACATATATTGTTGTGTACAATGGTTTAATTAATTATATTACTATATGTGGTATGGCCATTGATCTTTATGAATGTTATACAGGGGAAGTGCAAAAGTAAGAGGTCATTCGGAGGTGGGGTGGTGTTGGAGGTATTCCTTTAAAACATAGCTATGGTGCCAAATATGTCCTACATGTGCCTTTGTCCTTTTAATTAATTGGATAATACTCTTCAGATGGCCAACAGGCTCAAATAGATAGTGACCCTGCCCCCTGCATTCAGCTTACTCCATATCCAAGATAATAATTAGGACAGGAGAACTGGAGGCAGAGGTTGACAATGAGCCATATTGGATGCAGTTCTTATGGCCAATGTTCACAGCATAGGGACCCAATCTCTGCCCTGATCCCCATCTGATGGAAATAATACCAAGGGGTAAATGTATTAACCTCCAGATTGTTGAACTCCCGCGAGTTCGCCGTCTTCAGCGCTTAAATTTAAAGCGGCGCTGCCTTGTAAAGGGAAACTTCCCTTTACAAGGCAGCGCCACTTTAAATTTAAGCGCTGAAGGCGCCGAACTCGCGGGAGTTCAACAATCCGGAGGTTAATACATTTACCCCCAAATCTGTACCTCCCACTTGCCCCTGCTGTCTCTCTGCAAATGTAACTGGGGTTTTACTATAGAAGTCTGCAAAAATGCCCTGTCTGAGCAAATTACACTGAGGTTTGTGCATTGAGAACTGTGCAGTAGGCGGGTGTGTGCAAACTACAATTAGTAAAGCAAATGGCAGTGAGGTGTTTAATTCAGTTTCCACAAAAAATTGGTGTGCAAATTTCCCTAGCTATATAAAGTAATAAGATCTATGTAATGATGGGTCAGTGGTTAGCACTTCTGCCTTACAGCACTGGAGGCATGAGTTAAATTCCCGTCCTGGTCTTATCTGTGTGGAGTTTGTATGTTCTCCCGTGTTTGCGTGGGTTTCCTCCGGGTGCTCCAGGTTTCCTCCCACACTCCAAAAACATACTGGTAGGTTAATTGGCTGTTAACAAATTAACCCTAGTCTGTCTGTCCTTGTGTGTGTGTGTTAAGGAATTTAGACTGTAAGCCCCAATGGGGCAGGGACTGATATGAGTGTGTTCTCTGTACAGCGCTGCGGAATTAGTGGCGCTATATAAATAAATGGTGATAATAATAAATAATAATAATAATGTAATGGGCTAAAAATTTTATAAAAACAGATAAATCAGCACTAATAAATGTGTATCAACATAATTTCACACAGAAACCAATAACTAAAAAAGTATGATTTATTAGTAACGTTAACAAGTTTAAAACTATGGAAAATATAAATAAAGTAATATAATTGATGAAATGCCAGAAACCAGCTTTCTCCTCCTTTAGATACAAGCTGATATTGGAGCCACCATCCGACATCAGTATCTTAATCTAAACCAGTAATACAATGGGTTGAAAGGAGGTATCTCAGTACACTCTATACGGAGAGGTTCCTAATCCACTATGCAATGGGCTGAATGCATATGAAATGGAACGGGGTGCTATAAATGTAAGCTCTCTTAACTGTGAGCAAAATTAGAATTCTGTAAATTTGATATTGGGGCTGTTGGGGAAACTAGCCTTTTATTCAATGAAAATGCTATTAGTTTAATGTCAGGGCTAGTAGGGGTATGTTTATTAAATGGGACTGCTATTAATTTAATATCATGCTAGTTGGTAGGGAAGGGGCCTAATTATTAAACACAGGTACTATTTTGATGTCAGGGTCGGTTGTTGGGAAATATATATATATATTTCTGGTAAAGCAGCAACTGAGGTTATGACACCAGCAGCAGCACCAAGTAGTCAAAACTGCAAGAAAAAGGTAGGAGAGACCAGCACAGGGTAGGGGAATGGTCTAGTGCTTGCAAAAGGGCATGTGAGAAGATTTTATTGCTTACTGGAAGGTCTGGAGGGTATGTGATTTCTCTGATCGCCATGGTTCCATGGTTCATTATAAATAAACACAACCCCACACAACCCTATTTAACTATTTTAGTGGTCACCTTCTTGTGGTTTGGAAGCATTCCAGGCAAATTATTAAAAAATCCTCATACTACGATGAGTATGCCGTGCCGAGAAAGACCCCTACAGTGCATTGCATAGAGAGAGAGAGAGAGAGGCCAGGGTATTCAGTCCCATGCTGACAGGCCTGGGATTGTCACTATTGCAAAGGTACCAGATACTGCAGGTTTCCCTGCTATAGTGAAACTAGCCCTAGCTGCCAGCCAATGCTGGCAGCGGTAGTCTGGATTCACTTTTGGGGGGGGGGCACTCTCTTTTACAAAAATAAATATTTATTTAATATTTTAATGACAAGGTCTGTACTGATGATCATTCATATAGATCTTGCACCAGGAGAAGCAAGCACATAAGATATCATTCCTAAAAGGTGTGTGTGCATCTGCTTCCACCCCTACATTAAATTTAAGGTGCATGGACTGCCCTTACTGTGCAGACCCAATTTTATTATTAATAGATTCTCTATGAATGTACCCATTTACTGATACCAAACAGGCCTAGGTCCAGTTTATTAGTTGAGCTTACACTCATTTCCTCAACTTTTCTGTGTGAGAAGAATGCTTTGTTTGACGTATGGGCTGCCCTTCATCATGCTATTGATGAATATATGGTTGATCACTACTTTTATTGATTTTAAGTGACATTTTTAGAACCTGAAATATATTTGTCTATATACAATATTGTAGGGCTTGGTCAAACAGCTCATGTCTCTTTGGGTGAGACTCCTGCTGGGAATGACTCCCTAGCATCTCTCTAGGTGTCAAAAAACTTTCCCATGTCAGGATGTAGCTCACCCCAGGGGCCTATTTAGCTGAATCAGGTGACACTGTTATCTTCTTACACAGGACAGTTTTTCTGGCCTCATATTTTACACATGGAATTAGATCATTACCCTTTGTCTCCACTTTGAAGTGAAATGCATTTTGACTTGCACAGAAAAACAAATTATAAATTGCTTCATTTGACACACAGTATTTATAATACAGTTATAGTTAGGCCTGATTCCCCATAATTATTTTACAGGTTAATCCTTGTAACTGTTATTCCTCTATTTTCACTACACTGAGCTATGCCAAATTACATATGGGTAGGTTCAAACTGGATTTTGCATAGGACGGCCCATGCCGGGTGAACCTGTTTTTCTATGGCTGTTATATTGATGACTTGATTATTAATTGGGATGCAAATGATTTTGTAAATATTTAAACTTCTAATCATCTTAATTTAAAGTTAACTCACATTTTAAGTCATGCATTAGTAAATATCCTGGATATCACCTTCTTGATAAAGAGCACAGATCAAATGCTCAAATTTTAGAAAATCATTGGACTCAATAACTACTTGCATTTGAATAGTGGACATCATAGGCCGTGGATCAGTAACGTCCTGAAATGTCAATTGAGAAGACTTAAAAAGCACTTTAAAGGCTAAATTTGATATTCAAGATAAAGGGAAAAGGGTTCTGATGTGAAGGCACTTTCTAAGGTCCCCACTAGTATGATAAAATATTTCTGAATTGTAATACTATTCCTTAAAAAGTCCCAACTGAACACTTCTTGTGAAATATTGCTAAATTATATAGTTGAAGAAAGTACCTGAAAAGAGTAAAAGAAATTGTAAATTAAAAATATTTTGGATGTTCTCAATGTTTGGAATTAATGTGTATTCTAATAATAATAATAATAATAAGAGATCTTTTTAGATTTCTCACTTAAGTTTTTATCTCATTTATACTCTTGTATTATGTTATCAAATGTAGTATTATTTTCCCCACATGTATATTCCACTAGTCATACAGATTCCTGAAATTTAATAGAGTACATTATTTTCTCAACGTTCTCTTTGACATTATTAGTATATGTAATTTCTACTGCTAGATATTATTATGATAATTTTTCATAAAGTACACAACTTCTAAAATTATACCATTGTGAGAAAGAATCTGCTCAGTATATCTTAGAAGAGTATGTGTTATGAACCTGTAATTATTAGCTTATAATTGTTAGTCAAGCTATTGCTTTAGTTAGGAATATTTATCAATTATTGAAATTGCTGTATATTAAGGCAAAATATCAGGTGGCACAATTAAGCTTATTTTCACTCCCATCTCTTAACCTCAAATATAATTTATTCCATTTTTATTTTTCTCCAAGTATCGTATATTCCAATATGGTATTGGTATCAAGAGTACTGTAATTGCATTCACATTTGCAATATGGTGAGGCCTCTGTCACACTGGATAAATGTGCATTAGACAGGTAGTATAAATTCTGGAACAACTTCTCAGTTCAGAATAGGAAATGCAACATCTAACAACTATATCTGTAGATGCTGCATAGTTGTTAGTCTCAAAGTTGTCTTATCTGGAGCAGCAATTATAAGACTAATATAATGTGCATTAGCTTATTACCATTCAGGTACAGTATGTTCTAGTAGGGCAAAATATTGTGGATGGTCACACATTGAAGATACATGGAGGCCAATTTATGTTGCTATGCGGATGAATAATTTGTTCTTTTGTGCATAAATGTGATATTCAAGTAGATCATATGATGGAGAGTTTTAGAAAGGAGATTCAGAAAACTTACTATAGGAAGCTCCTCTGTACACAATGAATTGGATAGACAATCTCTACTCAAAACAAAAAAGAAAGATGTAGTCTAAAAAGTTTATCCTGATTATTTTAAGTCCTAACAAAAAAAGAAAAATATTGATAATACTTTCCCTACATTGAATCAGGACTCAGTATTATGTGATGTAATCATGAATAAACTAAATATTCCACAATGCAGTGGTTATATGTGGCTGTCTTTCAGGTCCACAGGGTGTTTTGGCTGTAATTGACCCATTTGGGTGACCTGTGGTTTCATTGATAAAAGTTTCCTCTGTTATTATTAGAGGTGTCAAACTCATAGATAACACTCCAGATGATGGTGGTAGATGTATAAGATTGTGTCTCAGGAACGTGATCTGGATGTTTATACTACAGTCTTTGCATCCAGAAGGCCTTAATGAGTCCATAGAATTTAATGGGTTATCATAACTGCTTGTTGGGCTTTTGTCCATTTTTTTATTTAGGTTTCTATCATTATCCCAATTCTTTAAACTTTGTTTTTGCTATTAGGTACTGTTGATGTCCATAACTATCGTCACCAATAAAGATAGTCCGATATGATTAGCATGGTTCCAAAACACAAAGAGATTTAATACCAAAAATATAACAAAGTAAAATCGATAAATTTGTGTGTGCACTGGATCCAGTAACAGCTCATCAATCCTGAAGTCTGTGCTGTCAAAGAGAATGTTACTGTACCAGTGGACTGTTTATATACAGTTTGGTTTGAAAAAAAAGTGATGATGTCACATTGTACACAAAGATAACACTAAAAGAGTTCTTCCTTGGTTCAGGATTTATGATGGTCCAGTACAATTCACGTCCTAGGTCAGTTCAAACGATGCTTTTTCAAAGATTGGGGCAAATCACTCCAAAAGCTGTATAAGTGTCTTGTCTCAGGGAACTGCTGTAAATCTGGTTTAAACTGACCCATTAACAGAGTATCGTTGCAAATTAATATTATGTTAATCATAACAAGTTGGTGAAATGTGGATTAATATAAGACCAAACACAATATATTTCTTAGGACCTGAACCATAACAATCTTTAATATAGGTTTACCTTTATGTAATAAATCTCTAAGTCTTAATAATAAAAGAATGTGAGTTGGAAACGTAATTAAAAGTGAACTATTTGCAGAAATGAGTGTGAATGTAAGTGTATTTACTGTATTTTTCTACGTGATTGCATATTTAACCATTGTATGCCGAAGCGAGCGAATTGCAACCGCAAAGGAAAATATAACAAGTGGTAATTTAAAACAACTTCATCCAATTATTTGACTTTGACAGTACATTTTGGTTTGATTAGATTTGTTCTCTTCTGTCAAGTAGATTGAGGTATAGGCAGGGGCGGACCCAGACATTTGTCCTACCCCGGGCAATTTTAGGGGGGGCGATTTAGGCCCCGCCCCCTTTCTGTGTTCTAAGGCTGCCCGCGGCTGCACAGTATGTGCAGGTCCGTTCAGCAGTAAAAGTGTGCTGTCCCTCTGCTCTGATTGTGTTTAAAACACAATCAGAGCAGCCGGGCAGCATACTGTCACTGCTGAACGGACCTGCACAGTGTGCAGCTGTCGGCAGCAAGCCCCTGGTAGGGGGGGGGGGGGGCGATCGCCCCGATCGCCCCCCCCCCCCCCCCCCCCCCCCCTGGATCCGCCACTGGGTATAGGAAGCTAGATTCATTTAGTTTTTGGTTATTGATCCAAAAAGAGTCTGAGTTAGACTAGGCACATGCTCTGAGGCACCTACAAAGGTAATGGGAAGATCATTTAGCATGCTCATATTAGAAAGAAATTGTTGAGTAGCTTGTTTTTAGTAAGACCGCTCAAATATAAGCCCTATGGATAACATTATACATACTGTATATCTATTCCATCTGATACATAATTCTGGACTCCTATGATTTGAAAATTGAGATTTGACACATTTCATACAACATACATTTATACGTTATGCTTTAATTTATGGTTTAACTATGAGAGGTTAGATGGGCTGTGGTTTTAATTTTCTTTGTCTTATAGTTATTATCAATTTAAGTTAAGAAAGGGTTAATATGCAGTTTGTGATGTGCTATTTATTGGGTTCTAGAGAACATTTTAAAAAAAATAAGGGGATTGTTCTGGTTTTATCCTTGAGTATTGAAGGTATTAAAAAGAATATTCTGAGTGTAACACAAGACTGACTTATTCATGTTTTAGAAATGGGGTTTCAGGAGCGCTCTTAGTCATGTGATTATTTCTGTGACAAAATGGATGTTCTGCTTCTCTAAATACATTTTATGTGGACATATTCTTATTGTTTCAAAGTATTGACTTTCTTATGTGATTCGTAATTTGATTTATTTACATAAGTTTGCAACAGTGTTTTTTTAAATATATTGAGTTGCCGTTCGGGATCGCAGCTGTTGGCTAATGAACCAATTTAATAATGGACGAGTCATTCAGTGTATATATATATTCTGAGACGTTGGTTTGTAAAATGATCTTAGAGAAAGTCTCCACCCAAGATTAAACTCAGTGGAAGCAATACTCCTCTCTCCTTTGCCCCTCACATTCACTCTCTCGCCAAATCCTGCCGTTTCCAGCTTCGCAACATTGCCCGCATTCGGCCCTTCCTCTCCCAGGATGCCACCAAATCTCTCATCCACTCTCTGATTATCTCCCGCTTGGACTACTGCAACCTTCTCCTTATCGGCCTCCCCCTCTCTCATCTCGCTCCCCTTAAATCTGTACTTAACGCCGCTGCTAGGCTTATTTTCCTCTCTCGCCGTTCCACTTCTGTATCCCCACTCTACCAAGCCCTTCACTGGCTCCCCTTCCCCTACAGAATCCTTTTCAAGCTCCTCACTCTGACTTACAAGGCCCTCGCCAACTCCACTGCTCCCTACATCTCTAACCTTATCTCTATTCACACTCCCTCCCGCTCACTGCGATCGTCCAACGATCGTCGCCTCTCTTCCCCTCTGATTACCTCCTCTCACGCACTTATCCAAGACTTCTCCCGCGCCGCTCCCCTCCATTGGAACAAGCTCCCCCGCTCCATCAGAACTTCCCCTAATCTGTCCTCTTTCAAACGAACATTAAAAACCCACCTTTTCCTTAAAGCCTTCCAGTCTCATGCCTAAACTCCCACCGGTCGGCTACCTCTCTTTCTCATCCCTTGTTCCCTTCCCCCCCTTCCTTCCGTCTCTCCGTCTCATCCATGTGTCTGTTTGTCTTCCCCTCCCTTTAGATTGTCCGCTCCTTTGAACAGGGCTCTCCTACCTTCTGTTTCCATCACTTTTAACTGCGCTCTCCAGCTACTCAGCTCACCTCCTCTCAGTCCCTCTGCCCTCTGTCTCCTCTCGCTTCTCTCCGCTCCCCTCAGTGACTCTCAACCTGTCATCCGTGCCCACCCTCTTGGGCCATAGTTACCTGCCTGTACTCACTTTTCCCCTCCCTCCCTCTCTTTCATGCTGTGCCTGAGCCCCCAGAGTTATAGTGCTTACTGTTACTTGTACTGTGCTGTTTCACCTTGTACTGTGCCATTGTTTGTCCTTGTACGGCGCTATGGATACTTTGTGGCGCCCTATAAATAAAAATTAATAATAATAATAATAATAATACTTCAAAGCGAATGAGAACTGTATTGCTCTAGGTATCAGCTTTGTATCGGCTTAGTCTAGGAAACCTCTTTGAACCTGGACTTCACTAGCTGGTTTAAACGCTGCATATCTTCCAGATGGCCAACCACTAGCAAAGAGGTGCCATTAAGTGACACTTTGCATTAAACTTGCAACTTTGGAATAAGCATTTACACAGTGTGCGCTGGAGTGGATGGGAGCCTGATTATAAAGGCCTGTTTTTTGCCACAGGCCTCTAAGAGTGGAGTTAGGTACAGTCTGTAGGTCAAGGCTACAGACAGGGTTGCACATTTGTACAGTAGTACACCTAGGTTTAAGAGATACAGGTGGAGGATATATGTGTAACAAATTAGCAGCTGACTGGGTGTGTCTGCACTGACAATCATCAAGCAGAAAACCTGAGGAGAATTCCTCTATAAAGTGAGGTAGTAGTGTCACCTTTCCATCAAGCTAGGGCTGTGGGAGGAATGTAAAGTAAAAAAAAACTTGAGTTGTTTATTATGTTGTGACCAATGCTGAATAAGTTGACCAGTATCTAGAGAGCTGGTATCTGTTAATTTAGCATTAGGGTCAAAAGAAAGTGTGTGGATGTTTGTGATATCAGTTTGTCATCCTGACAATAAAATCAAAGTACTAAGCAAAAAGTCACTTGTGTGTGCATCACCAGAATATATATATATAAAGTAGCATTTATACTGTTTAATTTTTATATTTTTTTGCCCAGACACAGGTTAGTATAGACTGAATCCACCTGCACCAGTTTTTCTGATTTCAATTACCAATTAAATAAAAAATATATGTAATCCCTAATGCAAACAATTATTTCTTACATATAAGCTATTTACTCAGGGGGTGCTAGAAATTATTTCATTTTTGTCAATAATTTATGTATTGTTACTATCAGCTGGTTGCGTACTCAAGGACAAGATGAGTTTTAAAATCCCAAACTTTATTAGTGACATATTCAAGCCAAAGACGAATATTATTTGTGCAAAGTGAGTTCCTTGTAATTAGAAAATTTTAATTAAAACCATCACATGGGCCTATTCCAATATTATAATATTTATAATGTATTCAACAACACAATAAATATTCTGGGAAGATGTATAATATCTTAAAAACACTTTTTTTTTAATCTGAAAAACTGAAGTAATATATTATACACCAACAGTTGCCATAAACAGTAATGTATTGTTGCTAGGTATGGTACTGTTGCAATTTTCTTCACTCATGTAATTAATAAAGTGTGTGATTTCAAAAATGTATTTTCTCCGTGAAAATGCACAACCAGATGATAGTACTTTTTGCGTGGGCACATTTTCAAGCTTAAGTCTGTTGTCAGTTTGCTTGGAAATAACTCATTGTTAGTTTCTAAAACATGTCTATTGACATCATACATTTTACAGAAAGTAACTGGTTTTCACATTTTAACTTACGCTCATGTTAGAAAAATAAAAAGGAAATGTCATCAAGATACATTTTTATATATTATGTCTTACAACTTTAACTTTATTTTATTTTCTTAAACGATTTACAAACAACATAATTAACAGTGAAGCACAGATATCTGCTAATTTTAAAACCATAATTTATTGTGGTTGAAGTTTTAATAACATCAGAATTACAGAATCTACTCCATATACATCAGGAAGAAAATAATAAAATGCATAGGATGTCATATATTAAGAGAAAAATATTCACTGTGCGCCTTGATTTCTGCAAGTGCACCTACATTTCTGCCTAAGAGCATGATTTATGGAGGTAGATGATGTTTGCAGAGGCAAAATGAAGAAGTTGGACGGAGGTAGGGCATTTCTGGCAAAGCACATCAGCACTATTGGGCCTTGTTTTGCGGAGTAGTGCTGAAACAAGATTTCCTTTTGCAGCGCAATATTAGTAAAATGAGATAAAGAGGTAGAGACGCTTTTTCGTGACATTCATTACTCTATCGAGCGGCACATGACCATTTCTACTCTACAATAAAGCTTGAATTTTCAGCTGATGGTATGGAACTTGTTTTGTACCTCTATGTTGTTCTTCAAAGTAGAAGTGCATTTCCAGGTGTACTTCAAGCCAAGGCTGCCATCAGAAATTGTGGGGCCCCTCTCCCTCAACCATCCCCAATACCACAAGCGCCCCCGTCCCCCCTCCTCTCTTTACACAATGAATGCAAAGGTGTATCTTGGAGCCATGGCACCCAGAATTACCACATGCCCCACAGATCGACCTATATGCCATCAGACCTCCCCACATGCCCTTTACAAGCACTAGACCATTCTCCTACCCTGTGCTGCTCTCTCCCACTTGTTCTTGCAACGTTGACTGCCTGTTGCTGCTGTTGGTGTCGTACTCTCAGTTGCTTAATATATGTCACGAATCGGGGTCTTAACCCAATTTACACCACTCGGCGGTACCATATTGCCGTACATCTTCCTCCTGGTCGTATGCAGCATTTTATCTTGGGACGAGTGAGACTTCTGTCTGCAGCACTGGAGGCTGCCTTCTTGGGTGAGACATTTGCTAAACTTCCACCTAATCCCATTCCCCAATTAGCTTCCTCTGCAGGCTATAAGAGTCCCCTCCTACACTCAGCAAGTTGCCAGTGCAACACTTCCCTAGTTCCTGGTTCCAGATCTACAGTTGCTGTTGTTTTACTGCTCCACACTACCTGCTCTACCCTTCGTGTGTATTCAGCTTCATCCTGATTACTGCTTCAATCCTCCCACTGTGTACAGATCTCCACCATTACCTCTGAGTGAATTCAGCCTCAACCTGCTGCTATGTTATGGACTTTTCTCAGTGAGTTCAACTTCATCTGTTGCTATTATATGAACTGCAAACCTTTAACCATTCATGTGACTTCAACTCCATCTATTGCTGTTACGTGAATTACAAACCATTAACCATTCGTGTGAATTCAACTTCATCTGTTACTATTATTTGAACTGCAAACCTTTAACCATTTGTGTGAATTCAACTTCATTTCTTGCTGTTCTGTGAATTACAAACCATTAACCATTCATGTGAATTCAACTTCATCTGTTTCTGTGATGTGAATTACAAACCATTAACCATTTGTGTGAACTCAACTTCATTCCCTGCTGAAATAAATACCTTGGTTAGTTATTCCTTGTGTGGATTCACCTTCTGTGCACCTCCTTGTGTACTGATTCCTGCGGTTGTCCTCTGTATGGTTCCTTTCCACTACACTCCTGCCACAGCTACTCCCTGGGGTTCAGAGATGAATCCCAGAAACCCTATTGCCGTGACAATTTGCACTGGCCCAATGTTTCCAGCAGGGGAACATACCCCAAGGAAGGACTTAGTCCGAGGTCTAGTTGAACGCATGGAAAAACAGGAAACTACTCAGGAGCAAGTGATGAAATATTTGCAAGAACTATCTGCTTGTATGGCAAACCTTCAGACTGCATTGACACGGACACCTACACAAATCCCTTCAGAGAGTACCAGCACCAATATTGTAGCAGGTCCACCACCTCGGTTGGTTCTTCCTATGCCAGCCATATACGATGGAAACTCAAAGAACTGTAGAGGGTTCCTGAACCAATGCAGTATTCACTATGAGCTACAGCCGGCTAATTTTCCTACAGATCGAACTAAGACTGCCTATATTATCTCCCTTCTATCAGGGCAAGCCTTAGCCTGGGCATCTCCCCTCTGGGAGAAGTCTGATCCCATTTTGTCCAACGTCAATGAGTTCCTAACCCTATTCTGGAGAATATTTGACGAGCCTGGGAGACCATCATCTGCCGCTGCTGACATCCTGCAGTTGCAACAGGCCCAATCATCTGTGGGACAATAAGTAGTCCAATTCAGAACCCTTTTTCATCTGAACTTTCATGGAACAATGACGTTGTCACTCACCGGACTGTGAGTGCTTCTTCCCGGACATTTAGGAACCGTGGCCGTCCTCCATCCTGAGGGACTGCGCATGCGCAGCCCTTTCTATACCTCCAGTGTATGTTCCTTTAACTTAATTGGCAGATCAGGCAACCTCCCTATATTAAGCACCTGTGGTCATCACCACATTGCCTGATCTTGGAGTCTCATTCCCCATGAGTCTCTGAAGGTGTTCCTGTGTTTCCTTGTTTATTCAGCCCTGCTGATTCCTGTGGTTTCCAAACCACTTCTACCTCTGTGGTTTCCAAACCACTTCTACTACTGTGGTTCCCATACCACTTCTACCATCTACGGTATCATCGTGACTGTGAGCTGATTCCTATCCGCTGCCTCCGTGCACTACAGTCTTCTAACCACTTCAACTCTACCATGTATTATTGGGACTGTTAGCTGATGCCTATCCGCTGCCTCCGTGCACTACAGTCTTTCATCCACATCCACTCACCTGTTCATGATTGTGACTGTTAGCTGATTCCTATCCGCTGCCTCTGTGCACTACAGTCTTCAACCTGCAACTCGTCTGTGTTTCATCATCGTGACTGCTAGCTGATTCCTATCCGCTGCCTCCGTGCACTACAGTCTTCAACCTGCAACCCGTCTGTGTTTCATCGCGACTGTTTAACTGATTCCTATCCGCTGCCTCTGTGCGCTTCAGTCTTCAGTCCTTGTCAACTCTACCGTGTTTCCTTGAGTCTGCTGCCACTATTGCTACCCGCTACTCTCCGTGATCATCTGTTCCAGTTCAACTCTGCTCCGGTGTCCCATCGTTACTGCACCTGCTGGTTGCTATTGGTTACCTCCGTGTTCCCGCAGAGACCCGCTGCTGTTACTTCTCAGCGCTACTCATCCATCTACTGCTGATCCGCTCTCCACGCCTTCCTGTGTTCCCTGCTGGTCTACCTACCTGTGCGCTGCACCTGCTAGACCCCTGCTTCACCCATCCAGGGACTTGTATCCTGCGGGCCTCCTGCCCTTCAGGTATCTCTGCACTCCTGTCTGACTGCCTTCTCCTGAACCACGGTATGCATACTTCCCATTGACTGTGCTGTGTATTGCATACCTTGCTGGACTGTGTTGGTTCTCCTCTGGAGTGTACTATCCGCTGAGTCTATTGCCATCATTGACTGTGTTGGTTCTCCTCTGGAGTGTACTATCTGCTGACTCTACTGCCATCATTGACTGTGTTATCTCATGCCGGATTGCTTCAAGAGTCTTTCTATATTGGCAGTGTTGTTCAGTCATTTATACATTTATATTGTGCATATTACTGTGGATCAAAGTCAAGGTGCCCGTGTATATATTGTGTTGCAGTCTCTCCCCGTGCACCTCCTCACATATATATTCAGTAGTACCACTTGCTACCGCAGACCACTGACTCCTGTTTACAGTTTCACCTGTTCCAGTATCCTCTCACATAGCAGTGGTACAACTTGCTAACGCAGACCACTGACTCCCCGGATACCTCCACTTGGATTCCATTCCTTCACTCGGACAGCGGTACAACTTGCTATCCGCAGACCGCTGACTCTCATCACCTCCTCGTTTCTGTTGGACATTCCTCCTCACTATAGCAGTGGTACAACTTGCTACCGCAGACCACTGACTACCTTCACGTGTCCTTTGTCCATACAGTTCCTCGTGTATTACTACCTCCATATTGCCAGTGCTGCTAGTCATAGACTTTCCTGAGCATCTCATCATCTGCTATTTCCTGTTCCGTGATCACCCTGCTACCAGAGTACCATATTACCACCTATACTGCTCTGGTAAGCCTATCACCTGGTGATCCCTGGGTAAAGACTCCTAGTGCCCGTGACAGTAAGATCAGGCCATGACAGACCCAGATACGGAACCTACTGCTAAAGAGATGCTGCAGCATCTGGTCAGTCGTGTGGAGCAACAGGATGCTCGCCAACAGCTGTTACTTCAATGTTACCAATCGTTAACCTCCCAAGGAACATCTGGACAGACTGTTACAGCTAGTATTGAAGCTCCTGTGCTTTCCTCCGTTTCCCCAGTGCCATCCCAGGTGTCTACAGCTCCTACGCTTCACCTGCCTACTCCGTCAAAATATGACGGGGACCCCAAAACTTGTAGAGGTTTCCTTAACCAATGTTCAGTCCATTTTGAACTCCAACCTCAAAATTTTTCTACCCATCGTTCCAGAGTGGCCTATCTTATCTCATTGTTTTCTGGACAAGCCCTGGCTTGGGCCTCCCCTCTGTGGGAAAGAAACGATCCAATTCTACAAGATAGTGCCAAATTCATTTCCACGTTCCGAAGTGTGTTCGATGAACCAGGTCGTGTGATCTCCGCTGCTTCCAGCATTCTTCGTTTGCGACAAGGCTCCCATACAGTAGGACAGTATGTCATTCAATTTAGGATCTTAGCCTCTGAACTTCAGTGGAACACTGAAGCATTAGTTGCCGCCTTCTGGCAGGGGCTCTCCGATAAAATTAAAGATGCACTGACTACCCAAGAGCTTCCTTCGTCACTAGAAGATTTGATCTCTCTTTGCCATCGTGTAGACATGAGATTTCGTGAAAGAGAATCTGAGAAAACAACTTCTGCTAAAGCACCTCTTCGTTTAAACCCTCAATTTCGTCCAGTTTCACCTTCTGTGATTCCCATGGAGATAGGACGTTCCAAATTATCTTTAGAAGAGAGGAAACGAAGAGTAAAGAATAGACTCTGTATCTATTGTGCTGATTCCACACATATGCTCAGTTCTTGCCCTAAGAAATCGGGAAATGCCAGGCCCTAACTAGTTCTGGAGAGGTGAAGTTAGGGTCCCTGGAGTCCTCTCCATTGTCTATGAAATCTAAAGTCTGCGCTTTCGATGTTACGATTTCCTTTGCTACTAAATCCTTTGAGTCACAGGCATTGATTGATTCCGGAGCAGCAGGAAATTTCATTTCTAAATCACTAGTGAATCAATGGTCCCTACCAGTGATCACTTTAAAAACACCCATTACTGTGACGGCTATAGATGGATCACGTCTCATCAATGGTCTCATCACCCAGAGTACGTCTCCAGTAACCCTTCAGATTGGTGTACTACACCATGAAGAAATTTCGTTTTTAATTCTTCCTGTTACGACAAGTCCGATTGTCTTAGGCCTTCCATGGCTTCAATGTCACTCTCCCCAGATTGACTGGCGCACCCCTCAAGTTACGTCTTGGGGGCCTGAATGTCACCATCGTTGTCTCTCTCAAGTTATTCCTCTTAAAGTACAGCAATCTTCCATCTCATCTTCCTCCCCGGGACTCCCTCCTCAGTATGCTTCATTTGCCGATGTGTTTGATAAAGCTCAGTCTGAACGTCTTCCTCCTCATCGTTCTTGGGATTGTCCGATCGACCTTCTACCTGGCAAGACTCCTCCCAGGGGTCGGGTCTATCCTCTCTCGTTACCTGAAACTCAAGCCACATCTGAGTACATACAGGAGAATCTCCAGCGTGGGTTCATTCGACCTTCCACCTCTCCCGCTGGAGCTGGGTTCTTCTTCGTCAAAAAGAAGGATGGATCATTACGCCCTTGTATAGATTTTCGTGGACTCAACGCCATTACTATCAAGAATCGGTATCCCATTCCGCTGATCACTGAGCTATTTGATCGCATCAAGGGAGCTCGGATATTTACTAAGTTGGATCTTCGTGGTGCCTACAATTTAATTAGAATCCGTTCCGGTGACGAATGGAAGACCGCGTTTAACACCAGAGATGGGCATTACGAATATTTAGTAATGCCCTTCGG
The DNA here is from genome assembly GCF_038048845.1 of Mixophyes fleayi. Lineage (NCBI taxonomy): Eukaryota > Metazoa > Chordata > Amphibia > Anura > Limnodynastidae > Mixophyes > Mixophyes fleayi. Next base: position 77,302,865 of record NC_134409.1, read on the forward strand.
GCTGTGTAATGCCCCCGCGGTTTTCCAGGGTTTCATCAATGAGATCTTTCGGGACTTATTATATGTATGTGTCGTTGTCTACCTGGACGACATATTGATCTTCTCACAGGACCTGCCTTCTCATCACCAACATGTGGCAGAGGTCCTCTCCAGACTACGGAAAAACTCATTGTTCTGTAAATTGGAAAAATGTTCATTCGAGTTACCCCAGATTCCATTCTTGGGGTATATAGTTTCCGGAGTTGGCCTGAAGATGGATCCAGACAAAGTAAATGCTGTACTACATTGGCCTCAGCCAACTACTCTTCGTGCCATCCAGCGTTTTTTAGGTTTTGCCAATTACTATAGACGCTTCATTCAAGACTTCTCATCCATTGCATCTCCCATTGTGGCCTTAACTCGGAAAGGGGCTAATACTAAGCAATGGTCATCTGAGGCTCTCCAAGCCTTTCAAATCCTCAAAGAGTCCTTCTCGTCTGCTCCCATTCTGCGACAACCTGATGTGACACTCCCCTTCTTCCTAGAAGTAGATGCCTCTAATGTGGGCTTAGGAGCTATTCTCTCCCAACGCTCGGAGCAACAAAAATTACATCCTTGTGCCTTCTACTCTCGGGGTCTTCTGCCCGCAGAGAAAAACTATACTATCGGGGACAAGGAGTTGCTGGCCATCAAAGCTGCATTAGAGGAATGGAGATACTTGTTGGAAGGAGCTCGCCATCCGGTGACGATCTTCACGGATCATAAGAACTTGTCATATTTGCAATCTGCTCAATGCTTGAACCCTCGTCAAGCAAGATGGTCTCTTTTCTTTTCCCGTTTTGAATTAATTATAACCTTCAAACCAGCTGCTAAGAACAAGAAAGCTGACGCTCTATCTCGAGCTTTTGTGACGTCCTCTGATGTAGAAGAGGTTCCCAACCATGCTATTCTAGACCCCAAATGTATTTCTCTGGCTGCTTCATCCACCAAAATGCTACCATTTGGGAAGACCCTCGTGCCTCCTACTCTGAGGAGGAAAATCCTTTCGTGGTTCCATGCCTCTCGTTTTTCTGGACACGCCGGTGAACATAAGACCTTTGAGATTCTCTCTCGTAGTTACTGGTGGCCTTCAATGAGGAGAGACGTCAAAGAGTTTATTGCTTCCTGTGATTTATGTTCTCAGTTCAAATCCTCCCGCAGAACTCCAGCAGGGTTGCTGCGACCACTACCCATTCCGTCCAAGCCTTGGACCCATATTAGTATGGATTTCGTTACTGATTTGCCACCAAGTAAGAATCACAATACTATTTGGGTAGTGGTAGACAGATTTTCGAAGATGGCTCATTTCGTCCCTCTGTCCGGTTTACCTTCCTCGTCTACTCTGGCTGAACATTTCATTAAAGAAATCTTCCGCATCCATGGATGTCCGTCTGAGATTGTGTCAGATAGAGGAGTACAATTCGTTTCCAGATTCTGGCGGGCCCTTTGTAAAACCTTGGGCATACGATTAGCACTCTCATCGTCTTACCATCCGCAATCTAACGGACAAACGGAACGAGTCAATCAAGATCTTGAGACTTTTATTAGGATGTTCTCTTCAGCCAACCAAGACAACTGGGTAGAATTGCTCCCTTGGGCTGAATTCGCCCATAACAACATGTACCATGAGTCATCATCCAAAACTCCATTCTTTGTGGTCTACGGTCACCATCCGTCTTTTCCGGAATTTCCTGCCCTCCCGCCCACCCAAGTTCCTGCTGTGGAGACTGCTTGTCAGACCTTCAAAAATATCTGGTCTCAGGTCAAAACCTGTTTAAAGAAGACATCTAACAAATATAAGTCTTTCGCAGATAAGAAGAGGCGGGCTATTCCACCACTAAAAATTGGAGATCGTGTCTGGTTATCTACCAAAAATATTCGTTTGAAGGTTCCATCTATGAAATTCGCCCCTCGTTTTATTGGTCCATATAGGATCATTCAAGTTATCAATCCAGTATGTGTTAAACTTCTTCTTCCTAAGAATCTTCGGATCTCCAATGCCTTCCATGTGTCCTTGCTCAAACCTCTCATCATCAACCGTTTCTCGACTCCTTCCTCAGCACCGCAGCCAGTTCAAGTTCATCAGGAGGAGGATTTCGAGATTACTGAGGTATTGGATGCAAAAATTTCGCGAGGAGTCCTCCGTTTCCTCGTTCATTGGAAGGGCTTTGGTCCTGAGGAGCGTTCATGGATCAAAGCTGAAGATCTTAATGCTCCTGCCCTTCTGAAGAAGTTTTATTCCAAAAATCCGGACAAGCCCGGTTCCAGGCGTTCTGTGCCCACCTTTAAAAGGGGGGGTACTGTCACTCACCGGACTGTGAGTGCTTCTTCCCGGACATTTAGGAACCGTGGCCGTCCTCCATCCTGAGGGACTGCGCATGCGCAGCCCTTTCTATACCTCCAGTGTATGTTCCTTTAACTTAATTGGCAGATCAGGCAACCTCCCTATATTAAGCACCTGTGGTCATCACCACATTGCCTGATCTTGGAGTCTCATTCCCCATGAGTCTCTGAAGGTGTTCCTGTGTTTCCTTGTTTATTCAGCCCTGCTGATTCCTGTGGTTTCCAAACCACTTCTACCTCTGTGGTTTCCAAACCACTTCTACTACTGTGGTTCCCATACCACTTCTACCATCTACGGTATCATCGTGACTGTGAGCTGATTCCTATCCGCTGCCTCCGTGCACTACAGTCTTCTAACCACTTCAACTCTACCATGTATTATTGGGACTGTTAGCTGATGCCTATCCGCTGCCTCCGTGCACTACAGTCTTTCATCCACATCCACTCACCTGTTCATGATTGTGACTGTTAGCTGATTCCTATCCGCTGCCTCTGTGCACTACAGTCTTCAACCTGCAACTCGTCTGTGTTTCATCATCGTGACTGCTAGCTGATTCCTATCCGCTGCCTCCGTGCACTACAGTCTTCAACCTGCAACCCGTCTGTGTTTCATCGCGACTGTTTAACTGATTCCTATCCGCTGCCTCTGTGCGCTTCAGTCTTCAGTCCTTGTCAACTCTACCGTGTTTCCTTGAGTCTGCTGCCACTATTGCTACCCGCTACTCTCCGTGATCATCTGTTCCAGTTCAACTCTGCTCCGGTGTCCCATCGTTACTGCACCTGCTGGTTGCTATTGGTTACCTCCGTGTTCCCGCAGAGACCCGCTGCTGTTACTTCTCAGCGCTACTCATCCATCTACTGCTGATCCGCTCTCCACGCCTTCCTGTGTTCCCTGCTGGTCTACCTACCTGTGCGCTGCACCTGCTAGACCCCTGCTTCACCCATCCAGGGACTTGTATCCTGCGGGCCTCCTGCCCTTCAGGTATCTCTGCACTCCTGTCTGACTGCCTTCTCCTGAACCACGGTATGCATACTTCCCATTGACTGTGCTGTGTATTGCATACCTTGCTGGACTGTGTTGGTTCTCCTCTGGAGTGTACTATCCGCTGAGTCTATTGCCATCATTGACTGTGTTGGTTCTCCTCTGGAGTGTACTATCTGCTGACTCTACTGCCATCATTGACTGTGTTATCTCATGCCGGATTGCTTCAAGAGTCTTTCTATATTGGCAGTGTTGTTCAGTCATTTATACATTTATATTGTGCATATTACTGTGGATCAAAGTCAAGGTGCCCGTGTATATATTGTGTTGCAGTCTCTCCCCGTGCACCTCCTCACATATATATTCAGTAGTACCACTTGCTACCGCAGACCACTGACTCCTGTTTACAGTTTCACCTGTTCCAGTATCCTCTCACATAGCAGTGGTACAACTTGCTAACGCAGACCACTGACTCCCCGGATACCTCCACTTGGATTCCATTCCTTCACTCGGACAGCGGTACAACTTGCTATCCGCAGACCGCTGACTCTCATCACCTCCTCGTTTCTGTTGGACATTCCTCCTCACTATAGCAGTGGTACAACTTGCTACCGCAGACCACTGACTACCTTCACGTGTCCTTTGTCCATACAGTTCCTCGTGTATTACTACCTCCATATTGCCAGTGCTGCTAGTCATAGACTTTCCTGAGCATCTCATCATCTGCTATTTCCTGTTCCGTGATCACCCTGCTACCAGAGTACCATATTACCACCTATACTGCTCTGGTAAGCCTATCACCTGGTGATCCCTGGGTAAAGACTCCTAGTGCCCGTGACAGACGTACTAGTGGCAGCCTTTTGGCAAGGTCTCTCTGACTGCATCAAGGATGAGTTAGCCACACGAGACTTGCCCACCAATGTGGCTGAACTGATCACGTTGTGCAATCTGAAAAATCTGAGGTTCAGAGAAAGAAGTTTAGAGAAAAGGGGTTCATAGTATATCAAACCACGTCAGACTCCTTGAATCTGGTCTCCTTCTCCCCCTCAAGAAGAACCCATGCAATTTGGCAGGGCCCGGCTCTTGCCCACCAAGAGTGAGCGGAGGGTCAAGCTGAAACTCTGCATCTACTGTGGTGCTTCCGGCCACTATCTGAAGTCTTGCTCCCAGAGGTCCGGAAACCAACAGTGAGGAGGTTGGGTTAGGAGTTACTGTTCATCCACCTCAAGCTAGAGACTGTGTTCTCCCTGTGACTTTGAGACTGTCTCAAAATTCTGTGTACACCTCTGCTATCTTGGACTCAGGAGCTGCAAGCAACTTCATGTCAGCTCAGTTAGTCAAGCAGTTAGCCATTCCTCTGGTCCAGATTTCGCCACCCAACTATCTAACAGCTGTAGATGGGAGTCGTATCCCTGGTGGCACCATCTCCTGCCTTACATCTCCAGTGACCTTGCAGGTAGGGTTCCTGCATTCTGAGATCATTCAATTCCTAGTGATTCCCGAGACCACCAATTCCATTGTTCTTGGTTTTCCATGGCTCCAACACCACAACCCCCATATCGACTAGTCTTCTCCCCAAGTGCTCTCCTGGGGCCCGGAATGCACTAAAACTTCAGAAGATATTGCCTCATCACAAAACCTCAAACAAAGAAACTCCACTTATTCCTGTGCCCTACCGAGACTACATAGATGTCTTCAGTAAATGGGCTGCAGAGACTTTGCCATCTTACCGGATCTGGGACTGCCAGATAGACTTGATACCAGGAAAGATTCAACCCCGTTGATGGGTTTACTCTCTCTCTATTCCTGAGACACAAGCTATGTCTGAATATATCAAGGAGAATTTAGGAAGGGGATTCATTCACCCATCTTCTTCACCTGCTGGGGCCGGATTTTATTTTGCTAAAAAGAAGGATGGTGGTCTTCACCCCTGCATAGAATATCGGGGACTTAATGACATCACTGTAAAAAAGATACCCGCTGCCTCTCATCACAGAACTCTTTGATCGGGTCAAGGGAGCTATCATCCTTACCAAGCTTGATCTCCGTGGCGCCTATAATTTGATCCGGATTAGACAAGGTGATGAGTGGAAGACAGCAATTAAAACCAGGGATGGACATTATGAGTATCTCGTTATGCCCTTCGGAGTCAGTAATGCTCCCCCAGTCTTCCAAGGATTCAAGAACGAAATTTTCGGAGATCTCTTGTACAACACCTTAGTTCCTGCCCACTGTTATCCTAAGCCTCCTAGCAGTTGATTTACACTTTAGCTTTTACCTCAGTGTCCTTCCCTTTTCTTACGTAATAAATAAAAACAATTGACACTTGTTTGGCAAATGAAAGGTCACCAATTTTATTGAAAATTGCAACTAGAAAGCAAGACTAATCAGCAATCAGCCACTCCAAAAGCCAGAATTATTGCAACATAAATGTATTCGAAACTTCTATATGGTGGAGCCCGACACTACCCTGTTTTGGCTCAACAGTTGGGGTCTGCCTGGAAAGGCGATGTCCCATAACTTCCCAAGGGAGAGTATTACTCTTATCAGGCTCAATTATTCTCTATCTTTTACAACCTGGGTGCTTATATTTCCTCGAACCAATTCTGTTATCCTTTTGTACCAGTGCGTCTCTGGAGATTGTTCCACCTTCTCACGCAATGAGAGGCGCATCTACTTTGCGAAAGTATCTTTAAAGATCAGAGAGTAGGTGTATACCTTAAATTATGATATGCGGACCATCCAGATGCACTACTGAAAAAAACCATTGCATTTTGCTGTGCACATCGGGGGGGGGGGGTAAATGTATTAAACTGCGATATTCAGTGGCTTTGCTGGGCAAATTTAAAACAGCAATATCTTTAAAGGCAAAACTTGCTCAAGTTTTCAGGATTTTATTAATCATGCACAGGTGATTTAGACTACTTGGCTGTGTCTGTAATTATTACACCTCTTGCCACAGACAGAAATCCTTAAAACATGAGCTGTTGCGGGTGTGTGAGGACTGGAGTCGAGAAACACTGTTCTATAGAAATCGCGCAGCACTGTCGGAGATTGTTACGGGCCTGTGAACATGCTGCAGCGAGTTTGTCCAGCCATCAGAGAGGTGAGGCCAACCAGTAGAGACAGCTCAATGAATAAACTTGTTGGTTTTTCATTTGGTACTTTGTTAATTATTCTCTCTTCTGATGTCTCTGGTGTAGATATGTCAGCGGTACAGGGAGACCAATTTAGAGTCTGGTAGGTGAGAATGGTGGCAGGTGAGGTGCATAAGCAAGGAATGAGTGGCAGAAGGGAGAATAAATGTGTTGTCCTGTGGTAACTGGCAAAATGAAGTGGGGGTGTGGCAGATGGGCTGTCAGAAAGCAGGGAAAGGTAGTGTGACATATGTTAAATGTTAGCAATATGTTAATTGTTAGCAACTCCCGGCATTGAATTTTGATTAAATATAAGATTACCAATTCAAAGGAGAGATGATCTGGAGTAAATTACTTTAATTGAATTTATTCTAGTGCAAAGATTTTTCTTTCTATTAAACCATAAGAAGGCCTCAGAAGGATCAGTGTTGCAGATAAATATGTATACTGCTAAGGCTGACAACCACAAGGAGGCCTGCAAGAAATCAGTGCTGCAAATAAATATATATCAATTATATATATATATATATTTATATATATAGGGCATAGAAAGATCCAGTGAGGGGAAATCAAAAAGTAGAACAAGAGTGTGATGGAACATCAGAACTGCCTTTATTACTTATGGGGTTTTTTTGTGTTTGAAGCTTTACATTTGGCACAATGCAACTGGAAGGCACAAAATTTATCTCATTAAAGGTATAAGTTAACACCTAATCTGTGCCATTTTAGAGTTGTTGCAATCATCAAGTCCCTTTTCAGAGTGGATATGACAATGGAATGCCCTTAAAAATGTTCCATCTCGACACGTTTATTGCATTTCACACAAAAAGATGTAGTCTTGTTTTTCAACTTCTCTGCAGTTCTAGGCATACTTTGTTCCTGCTCATTCACATAACCATAATCTTGTTCCATAAACAAAGATATTAAACATTTTTTAAAAAGTGCAGGAATTGTACAAAATATGTAAACTTTTGCATGTTTTAAAGTTTTAAATTATCTTCAAATCTTCAATTAGTAATGTAACCTAAAGAGGAGATTTAGAAAGATAACCATTTATGCAGCATTTGTTCAGTTTGCCCTGAAAGGGGATAATTCAGAGTAAAAAGATGATGTGGGGCTCTAGGTATGTGAACTCCAAGATATTTCATGACATGCGCTTACCATATGCTATAGTGTTATTGTGATTGCAACTCCACTATGATGTCTTGTGCATAGCTGCCAACAGAAATTGGAGGCCCCCTCCTCCCTTCTCTCACCCCACCCCCATTTTTAAATTATCCTCTACCTAACATTTAAATCCTCGACTCCCCCCCCTCCGTTCTCTCCAGGCCCCCACCCCCTGTACTCTTCAGCCACTCCACATTCTCTCCAGCTACCCCCTGTCCCCAGGTCTATCTGACCAGAACAGTAGTTTACTTACAATTATGCTTCTCTTCTTGTCTACTTCATCTTGCTGGTTTCTTTAAAATTATCTCCAGTGACTGTCTCGTGATGTCATTAGTTACATCAGCGATTTCGCAGAAAGCAGTGAGCCTTGTCACATCTCTATATCTCTCTCGGGAAAATTCAAATGGCAGCAGCTTTGGCACCCACCACATCTCAGGACCAGCTGCTGCCTAGAAAAGGAGGATGTCATGTCCCATAATTCAATGCGGAGGCTACCTCCAATAATAAATCTGTTCGGGCCCCGGACTGATTGAGCTCCATACTGCTGTACTCTCTGTACCCCTGATGGCAGCCCTGGTGTTGTGCGTTATATATGGATAAGAACCAGGGGAGGGTTGGCAAATTTTAGTCCGGGGGCAAGACGCAACTCAGCAGCCTATTAGGAACACTTTAAAGGGAAAATTGCAGGTGGCCCAGTGACCCAGCCCAGGGTAGCCCACTATGACACCGGCCAGGAAGGAAGATGCCCCTCTGCCTCCCAGCCCAGCCTGCCCCTGGTAACAACTATGTTTTACTGGTGATTAGGTTATAAAATGAAACATTGCTATAATGTTGTCATATGGTATGTAGTGCAGTGAGGTAGTAGATCAATGGTTCTGTTGTGTTATACCTAGAATGGAAACTCCTTAATTTTTGGGTCAGATCTGTTTCTTCGGGATCAATTTATTTAAGCACGATATTCTCTGGAAAAGTCCACGGAGGCACATCATGCCAATGTTGAGGCTGAAATCACTGTTCTTTCACCTCGCACCCCAAAGAGGTGTGAGGAAGAATGAGCTGACATTCATTACCATGACAGCCAGCAATGTGGGCAGCTGGACATTCTAGTGATGTCCAGTGGAACACTTGAATTCCTCCCTTTGTGATAGAGGATTAATAAAGTAATGAAACTGAGGTTTTAATCTAAACGTATGAAAGAATGTTGAACTTTAAGGGTCCTTTTGCATAGTGTATCTTGCATGCACAGAAACGGACCTTACACCAATGAATGCAACTGCATGCAATTCATGTCTGAATGCAAATATCACTTACTGCCTATGACTTAAAGGGAGGAATGGAGGGGGAGGGGCGAACGAACATATGCAATGTACAGTAATGGTGCTCCGTGGGCATTCTGATGCAGATGTGACCAATTCAAGTCCTGTGTTTCTCGTAAGTACGCTTTTTTCAGCTGTATCATTTGCACCAGCCAGTGGTGGGTCCAGGGGAGGGGGCAATCGCGCCCCCCAACAGGGACTTACTGCCGGCGGCTGCACACTATGTGCAGGTCCGTTTGGCAGAGACAGGCAGGGAGATTGTGCTGCCCGGCTGCTCTGATTGTGTTTCACAATCAGAGCAGTCGGGCAGCACACTCCCTCTGCCTGTCTCTGCCAAATGGACCTGCACATAGTGGGCAGCCGTAGGCAGCCTTAGCTGTCAAAAAGGGGCAGGAATTAATTCACCCCCCCCCCCTAAATCGCCCCCGGTAAAATTATTTTCTAGATCCGCCCCTGGCACTAGCTACAGGGCGGGTGTAAGTGCCGTCTGATAGAGATTACTGTCACGGCATAATCTTTGCTTATAAAAGTGCAAGCATCTGTGCCACTAGCTAGCACAGAACATATATATGCAATTAAGATACAGCATAAAAAAAAAACGTATTGTTCGCCTGATTCATGTCAGACAAAAACTGAATGCAACTTGCATTTAAAAAATAAGCATAGTTCCAATCGTATTCAAACGTAAATGGACCTCATGATATGTTTCAATATGAATCTGGGTCTAAGTACACTCTAAAAACATAAGTAACTAAACATTACTTGCCACATGCTAACTGACAGAGCATAATGCGAGATATGTGCAATATAAAGTGCCATCAGATCGCATGCAAAAAACAAAATGTTATAAAATAAATCAACAACTCATAATACTAATAATGATAATTAATAATTATTATTTTTTTTAATTATTAAATACATAAATAAGGATGCATGTTAAGTGTACTGTACATGCAATGCATTTGCTATCTAGTGGCAGAGACATGTAGTTTTTAATACAAAGACGATTCTGTCTTCACCATCAGTCAACATTTGCCCTATACCTATTGGAAATGGTACTGCTACAAATAAATTTCTTTAGAGAAACTCCCAGGATTTGAATTGGCCGCATGTCCTTTAAAACACTCCAGGCACGCCCTTACTGTACAACGTCCACCTTTTCCCAACCCTTTTCTGCCCTACAGGTTGTAGACAATCGTAAATGCCAATCGCGGTCAGACATATATATATTGCATGCAATTTGCAATGGCGTCAGGTCTGTTTCTAACAATGAGCAAAGCTGTTTCACGCAAGATACGGCACGCAAACGAGCATTGTCCTAACATAAGTCAGGCCCTGTGTATACAATATGCTGTAAGAATATCTTGATTTATGTATTTATTGTAAAAAAGAATAAGATAATAATAAAAAATAAATCTTTATATATATACGCATATATATATATATATATATATATATATATATATATATATATATATATATATACATATATATATATATATATATATATATATATTAGAGATGGTCTGACCCCCGTGTTTTGGTTTTGGTTTTGGATCTGGATTACCTTCAGGTTTTTGTTTTGGTTTCGGTTTTGCCAAAACCGCCCTTGCGTGTTTTGGTTTTGGTTTTGATTGGTTTTGTTTTGCAATTTTGTTTAAAAATCAATTTTTTGGGCCTAAATTAACCTAATTTAGTGCTCCACCTGTTTCTTGGATAAGTAAGGTAATTCTAAAGCTAATAAATTAGGAAAAAAAACAGTTTAATCCCTGGTAGGCCGTCCTTAATTCTGCACACAAACCTGATTGTCTTCCTCTCCATCTTAGCCTACTGGTAATGCAGCAATCGTCTTCGGGTGTATATTACACCCTACACTTACAGTTAAATATAAAAAGAAATGGACAAAGGCAGTTTGGTTTCTGTCTGCATCAGCCCCCCCCCCTCCACTTGTAGTTAAATAGAAAAGAAGCAGCCTGCATAGACTGTACAATATAAAACAAAATGGACAAAGGTAGTTTGGTGGCTGTCTGAGTACCCACCCCCTCCACTTATAGTTCAATAGAAAAGAAGCACCCTGCATAGTCTGAACAATAGAAAAGTAAATGGACAAAGGTAGTTTGGCGGCTGTCTATGAGCCCCCCCACCTCCACTTGTAGTTCAATAGAAAAGAAGCACCCTGCATAGACTGTACAATATAAAAGGAAATGGACAAAGGTAATTTGGTGGCTGTTTATCAGCCCCCCTCCCCCACTTGTAGTTAAATAGAAAAGAAGCAGCCTGCATAGACTGAACAATATAAAAATAAATGGACAAAGGCAGTTTGGTGTCAGTCTGTATCAGACCCCCTCTCCACTAGTAGTAAAATAGAAAACAGTTCAGCCGGTCTAGACTGTAGAATATAAATAGAAATGGGCAAAGGTAGTTTGGTATCAGTCTGTATCTGACCCCCTCTCCACTAGTAGTAAAATAGAAAACAGTTCAGCCGGTATAGACTGTACAATAAAAATTGAAATGGACAAAGGCAGTTTGGTGTCTGTCTGTGTATGACACCCTACCCTTATTGTGAAATTGACAAAACAGCAGCCTTTCAAGACTGTACGTGATATAGAAATGCCCCAAGTCCCTTTCCTATTTGGGGGTAGATTACACCCTACACTTATATAGAAAGTTTTAAAAAGATGTTATCATCATCATCTTCAGCATCATCCTCACCCTCATCAGTGTGTACGTCATCATCACAGACTATCAATTCATCTCTGCTTGAATCTGCCATTAGAGAACTGTCAGTGCTTGGATCTCTTTGATGGTAAAGGCCTTCCTCATGGAAGATGTAGTTCATTTTTATGATACATTTTTTTACGAGCAGCAGCTGCTTGAGAAACTGAAGGAGGACACGTCGTCAAGCCAAGGCCCAGTTCAGCAGACAACTTGCTGAGCAATAGCTCCTGGCAAAAGTTCACATCTCGCTCATTTTGAAGCAAGGACTCAATATAGGTCTTAAACCTTGAATCAAGCACAGTGGCCAAAATGTAGTGATCTGAGTTCAAGATTTTAATTACTCGACAATCATTGTGAAGCAAATTAAGTACTTGATCTACCAGGCCAACATACTTTGCGGAATTTCTCAAGCTGCTTTTCCAAAAGTCTAATTGCAGGGAATGACTGCACTCACTTCACACGTCACAACTTCAAATGGTTTCAGCACCTTGAACAGCACAGAAAGGATTCCCCACTGTGCCAGAGTGAAATACATCATCTCTTCTTTCCCAATGTCATGGCTTGTGCAATACGCTTGGATGGCTTTGCGCTGTTCCTCCATCCTCTGAAGCATGTACAGGGTGGAATTCCACCTAGTTAGCACCTCTTGCTTAAGTTGGTGGCAGGGCAAGTTAAACTGTTCTTGGAGCTGCTGCAATCTCCTACATGCTGTGGCAGAATGCCTGAAATGCCCTGAAATTTTACGGGCCACTGAAAGCATCTCCTGCACCTCATAGCTATTTCTTAGGAAGCTCTACACCACCAAGTTGATGGTGTGAGCAAAACAGGGAATGTGATGGAATTCACCCAGCTGTAATGCTCGCACTATATTGTTGGCGTTATCAGAAATGACATATCCTGGGGAGAGTCCAAGTGATATAAGCCATGTTTCAATCACATCTCTTAGTTTTCGTAACAAACTGTCAGCTGTATGCCTGATAGTGAAGCCGGTGATACAAAGAGTGGCCTGCCTGTGACGTACTGGTGTACATGCTGCTGCTGTTCCTGCTGGTGAAGGTGAATGACCAACCCAGTGGCCTGTCACAGTTATATAGTCTTTAGTTTGCCCACTTCCACTTGTCCAAATATCTGTGGTTAAGTGGATAGTGAGCAGAATGGCATTTTTCAGAGCAATCTCTACATTTTTACACACTTTTCGAAAAGTTATGGAAAAGCTTTACGGGAAAAATGGTGTCACAATGGAATTTTGTAATGCGGACACAAAAAGTCAATTAACTGAGAAAAACCAGCTGCGTTTATTGTGGATATTGGACGCAGATCTAACACTAAGATAGTAGCCATGGCGTCTGTGATTCGCTTTGCGACTGGGTGACTACTATCATATTTGCTTCCCCTTGCGATTGTTTCACAGTTAATTGTTGTAATGTAGGACTGCTCTTTTTCTTGCCTTTCTTCTGGGATGAAGATTCACCCCCAGCAGCAGCAACAGCAGCAGCAGTGGGACTAACGCTTTCTTCAGAGGAATCAATTATAGTGCAGGTGTCATCCAGCCTTATTAAGTGGGATGCAGGGCTAACTCCGAGCGCTACTGAGGATATTGATGAGGATGGTGTTGTGGGTGTATTTTGTAGGCGTCGGGATGTCGGTGACCGAAGGGTCCTAGCTGATGATGGAGTGCTTGTAATTTTTTTGGAAGAACTTTCAGCTTTTCCCAACACTTGAACACATGAACTCTCGTCAAATGGCTTAACATGGATGAGGTTCCAAGATGGTTAAGGTCCCTCCCTCGACTGACTGTGGCTTGACATACACTACAAATGGCTGTACAACTGTTGTCTGGATTTGGGTAGAAATAATTCCACACATCAGAAGTGGATTTTTTTGTTTTATGCCAAGCCATGACAATGGCCTTTTTCTTGTCACGTGCCAGAAATGCTGCAACTGGTGCAGGATTTACACAAACAACCTCATCCTCATCAACATCCTCATTAGCGCCCTCGTCGCCTACACAAATCTCCCCCTCATCCTCTTCTAATTCCAAAGTGGCATCCTCAATTGGTGTATCACCAGCTACACTCGGGCTGCTCAGGCACACATCAGCAGAAATGCTGAAAGGGCATTTCTTTATGGGTACACTCAGGGCTGCCAAGAGGAATTCAGGGCCCTGGTACAACAAATTCATGGGGCCCCCCTTATAGTCGAGTATGCTAAAAAAAATAAAAAAAATATTCAGAGGTGTGGTCATGCATTTGGGAGCGTGGCAAATGCGCCATTGGGCGTGGCTAACACATAAAAATTACTAGGCTCTCAATTCGCCGGATCATCACATATGTCCAAGCACTCCTGACGTTCAGGACATCTAGCACCACAGTGTAGTATACAATGAATGCAGTGTGTACACAAAAAGTTCAGTCTTGGCCTGCACCTTACATTGGGCACAACAGTCACCAAAAATTGGCATTGTCACAACATTTCACATACTTTCCTGCTCTCTCCTACCTGTTCTTCTCACTTTCTCCACTTGTGGCTGCAGGTTTCTTTAGTTGCGGCTTATCTGGATCCTGGAATGCTGGGGGCCCTATGTAGAAAAAAATAGCTACATTTAGATAATTCCAAATAACCCTGGTGTTAAATCAATACCACCCACGATTAATAATTAGGCCTTCCTCCAGCTCCAACATTACAATAATGTGCCCCTTCATCATCGCCATGCCTTATGATCACACTACGCCCTCCATGCTTTCTTTTGCCCCCTTCACCTGGCTCCCCTTCATCACACTATACTATGCTGCTCCCCTCCTTTTTCAATCCCACTGTGCCATGCCTCCCCCCTTTTTAACCCCACTGTGCCATGCTGCCCCCCATTTTTTAACCCCACTGTGCCATGCTGCCCCCTGTTTTTTAACCCCACTGTGCCATGCTGCCCCCCTGTTTTTTAACCCCACTGTGCCATGTTGCCCCCTGTTTTTTAACCCCTCCGTGCCATGCTGCCCCCATTTTTTAACCCCACTGTGACATGCTCCCCCCTGGTTTTTAACCCCACTGTGCCATGCTGCCCTGTTTTTTAACCCCACTGTGCCATGCCCCCCCATTTTTTAACCCCACTGTGTCATGCTGCCCCCCCATTTTTTAACCCAACTGTGCCATGCCCCCCCTGTTTTTTAACCCCTCTGTGTCATGCTGCCCACCCATTCCCCCCCCTGTTTTTTAACCCCTCTGAGCCATGCCCCCCTCATTTTTTAACCCCTCTGTGCCATGCCCCCCTGTTTTTTTACCCCTCTGTGTCATGCTGCCCCCCAGTTTTTAACCCCCCTGTACCATGCCCCCCTCATTTTTTAACCCCTCTGTGCCATCCCCCCCAGTTTTTAACCCCTCTGTGCCATGCCCCCCCTCGTTTTTAACCCCTTTGTGCCATGCCCCCTCATTTTTTGACCCCTCTGTGCCATGGCCCCCCTAATTTTTTATCCCCCCCCCCCGTTTTCCTTTCTTTACTTACCTTTTCTTCTCTTTTCTTTCTTGGTCTACTCTGCTCCTCTCTGCTCCATTCAGACTGAATGCTGGACGTGACATGATGACGTCACACCCGGCAATCAGTCTGAATGGAGCAGAGGAGAGCAGAGAGGAGGGACGCCGATGCCGCGATCATGTGAGTATGTTTTTTTTTTTTAACTACCCTGCTCCCCCCTCCAGTGCTGGCAAAAAAAAAAAAAAAAAAAAACAACAAAAAATATTTTGTTTTGAAAAAAATAATAAAAAATCATCGGCCCGAGGGCCCGGGCCGGGCCCCCTGGCATGCCAGCACGTGCTTGCTGATCCTGCTCATATGTGGACTGCTTTGAATCCATTTTAATGAGCCCAAAGCACTTGTAGTGCAAAATATTAAATATATAGCGCTGCTAGATAAGACTTTATGCAGCCAGAAAAATTGTTGTTTCACACTAGGGAATATGGCACACCCCAAAGCACTTGAAGTGCAAAATATTAAATATATAGTGCTGCTAGATAAGACTTTCTGCAGCCAGAAAAATTGTGGTTTCACACTGGGAATATGGGACACCCCAATGCACTTGAAGTGCAATATATTCAATAGATAGTGCTGCTAGATAAGACTTTATGCAGCCAGAAAAATTATTGTTTCATACTGGGTAATATGAGACACCCCAAAGCACTTGTAGTGCAAAATATTCAATAGATAGTGCTGCTAGATAAGACTTTATGCAGCCAGAAAAATTGGGGTTTCACACTGGGGAATATGGGACACCCCAAAGCACTTGTAGTGCAAAATATTTAAAAAAAATGCCTCCTCTCTTCCTGCTCTAACAATTGCTAGAAGAATTGCTAGAAGAATTTCAATAATAATTGAAAGAATAAGGTATACAATAATTGCTCTGTCCCTGCTCTAATGCTGCCTGTGACCTAACCCTGCTCTCTCCCTCTGTCAAATGGCGATGGATTGCTGTGGAGGTGGGTATTTATGCATTTCAAATATGACGAGAACTGAGCTCTCGATCATGATGACGTTTTGCCTCGATTTGGAATCCGAATGGGCGGGAGAGTACCGAGCCGAGCAGGTACTCGGTACTCGGATAGGTGAAGTTCGGGCGGGTTTGGTTCTCGGGGAACCGAGCCCGCCCATCTCTAATATATATACATATATATATATATATATACACATATATATATATATATATATATATATATATATATATATATATATATATGGAATAGAACACAATATCAGATTGGCGCTTTACCCAATGTATGGATAATAAATACAATGATAATCAAAAAGTGATAATAAACAAATATATAAATAAACATAAGACATAAACAAAACACCTCCACAAATATGTGTGGCAGCCAAGTCTCCAATATCGGATGGTTAGACCGAAAAGAGGTATCAAAATGATAAGTTATGGAAGGACGGCGCCTTCAGGTGTAAAAACAGATAATTGTGTATATATAGTCAGTAACCTCAGAGAGTCCAGAGAACATAAAATCCAGAGAAAAATAGTAATGCAGGTGGATATCAGCATATAGCAGCATATATCAGCAAATCAGGTGAGACACTGTGCAGATTAATAGTGTAGTAGTGTGCGTATCAGAAATAAGTAAAATAACAGCTTATCTGTATATAGGCTCCTCAGTCATCCCAGGTGGTGATTTCCTTTGCTCGCAGAGACAAGATGCAAATATAGTATGTTCTATTAATAACTGCTTTATCACCGCTCAATAGTAGGAAAGATATAAGAAAGCCATATGGTGTAGTATTTTTGCAAACAATTTATTCAGCAGATTAAAAATATAAAATGCAAACTCACAATGAGCTTATCTGTATAATATACAGGCAAGATTACTGGTAGTCATATCCCTGGAGGTAGTTAAAGATGTCCCTCTATAGGCTCCATACAAAAGCTCAGGAAAGGGTATATATATATATATATATATATATATATATATATATATATATATATATATATATGCTATGTTGGGGAGTTGACCACTCTATCCAGGTGCTGCAGATGTGGAGGTTCAGGGGAAGGTTCTAAATGAGACTTCCTGAATATTAATTTGTATCACTAGCTTAGAGACTCACCTACAAGAGATGTCTTGATGCTGGCAGGTTGTGACAGAGGAATCGCCTGGTTTTGATATGAGTATGTTACTCACGATCTGAGAAAGCCTGCGGCCTTCTGACAATCTGGTATGCAGACAATATATATTTAGAGATGCACCCTGAACTTGTGTGCTATATAACTTCACTTCTTTGGGTTTACCTTCTGATATAGCACTTTTTCTCCTGGTTGAGGATTACCTCAGATTTGGTGCAGTTTAGTATATAACAATACTACACTATGTTAGTCTTTGTTCTGTTTTTTTCTGCATTGTCATCATATCTGATGGAGATTGAGAGGGATTACCTCTGAAGAGGAACCTCCTTGTGACCTATTACTTTTTGACTACATCTTTACGGTACGCAGTGTATTACCTATTCCCAATATATATATGATATCACACATTGGGGCGCCATACTTGTTTTTCTGTTGCAGCTACTATCGTTATCCGGACTAACCATCTGGTCACAAGTTTCCTGAGGCTGCCGCTCTCAACTGAGCTAAGTGTTGTTTCGGGACTGATTCCTTAAAACTAGATAAGCTTGAATTGATTTTATATAATGTACGGGCATTGAATTGTTGTCTATGGATACAATTTTATGTATTAAATGATGTTTCACTTTTGTTAAAACGCACTACTCTATTATTTGCTATTTTCTATCTGAGTTATAGTTTGGAATACCCTAATCTCCATAAGAAGGATCTGGAGTTCGCAGAGGGATACTATCTCAGATAAGCGAAATTATATTATTTATCTGGTACGAGGATAATTTGATAATCAATCTGATCACTGCTCCAACTTGGCAATATCACACTATGTTTTGGCGCTTCTTTTTCTCGTTTGTGTATTTAGATTGTACATCTGCAAGCTGATGTATCAAAGGGAAGCAACCTAATGTATGTGACTTTAAATATTTTGAGCACAGGTTTTAACACGTGATCATTGGTGTTTGCACTGAGCGCCGTTGTCTTTTCCACATTGTTTTAATATATATATATATATATATATATATATATATATATATATATTAGGATATAAATGGTAAAGGGCGGCGCCTTCAGGTGTATATAATGTATATAAACATATAAGCACAAATGTACACAGAAATAGTCCAGAGTAGTTAGAACAGGACGGTGTCTGTATCTGCACCACAGATGGCTATAGATCACTGTAGTACAGGATAAATATATTCAAAAGTTGATCGTGCAGAATAAATAGAAGTGGTGTGCGTACCAGATATATAGAATCAAACCGCTTATCTGTATAGTAGCTCCTTAGAATTCCCGGAGTATGATCTGCAACCAATTCTCCTTAACGATGGATAAAATGTATGTTCTAAAACAACCGCGACACCAAACTTATCCGCTCATCATAAAAGGAAATATATAAAAAGCCATATGGTGTAGTATTTTTCACATGAACATTTTATTCAAATATAGCATTAAGAGTACAAACTCACAATATATATGCTTTAAAAAGGCTTATCTGTAAGTGACTGGTCTGCAGTCTCATCCCCTTGTATAGTAGAAGTCTCTCAGCAGGCTCCACACAGAAGCTCAGTGCAGGATATTCTAATGGTATGTATCTCAGGGTGTAGCAGTACAGCCAGTGGTCTTTCAGATGTGGTGTAGGGGCTCAACGCGTTTCGTTCATTCAAAGAACTTCATCAGGAGTAATAGAGTGGCTTGTGTGAAGATTTAGGTCTGTTTTATGCGATGCGCGGCGCCATTTTGGGCCCGCGTCATCGATGACGTCATCGCGCATGCGCGATGGCATCATCGATGACGTCATCGCGCATGCGCAAAGCGGCAATCTAGCCCGCGATATAGCGGCTGTGCGTTAGGCACTGTTTTATGGATGATGCAGTAGGATTCTTTTATAAGGACATCTATCCTATGCCTTTGGAGGTTTTTAAAAGGGTGGGAAGAGTGGGTATGCAGCAGCAGTTTACAGAGTGTGGGCAGTATCCCTATAAAGGGATATAGCGGTGGCCATGTTGGATGAGGGCAATCTGTGTGGAGCCCACGTAATCTTGTCAGAATGACATTTTAATGCCATAGTTGCAAATCCCTATATATCTATATAAACATAGGGGTCATGTTACCATGAGTACACATATATAGATATATATATGTATATAATACAGTACATGTGGTGAATATTGAATAAAGTATAGCATACCAATAAAGCATATACAAAGAACATATAGAACATATTAATAAAGGGCATGTAAAAACATATTAAAACCATATAAAAACATATTAAGACATATTAATAAAAATAATGGTTAATACACTCCTAAAAGAATAAAGGAGGTTATGGAATTGATAATAATAATGATAAAATTGATTTAAAACAGCAGGAGACATCCATTTACTGCATAATGGTTACAGAAAAGGAGCTATTTCATAGTATTCATTAAGGCCTTGTGGGGCTAGGATCCCTAATTCAAAGATCCAGAACATTTCTCTTTGTGAGAGTTTGGTATCTAGGGCCCCGCCTCGTGGACCTAATGTAACATTTTCAATTGCTCTGAAGTTTAGTTCGCAAGGATTTGAATTATGTTTCTCTAAAAAATGGCGTGATACTGAGTGGCTTTCAACTTTGTTTTTGATGTTCCTCACATGCTCTTGTATCCTCAGTTTTAGGGGGCGTTTGGTCTTTCCTATGTACTTGAGACCGCATGGGCATTCTAATAAGTATATCACCGAAGTGGTCAGACAGTTCATAAAGTGCTTAGTGTGGTATTCTTTGCTATTGTTAAAATTATAAAAAGTCTTTTTTTGGTTGGTGTATCTGCAGATGTTGCAGTGATTACATTTAAAAAAACCTTTGATGGCTAGGAAAGTATTCGTAGTTTGTTTTTCATTTGCAAGCATGCTTGGGGCCAGGAGATCTTTCAGGTTCTTATTTTTCTTAAAGATAACTACTGGTTTGTCTGGGAGGATACTGCTAAGTATGGGATCTTTCTTTAAAATGTTCCAATGTTTATTGATAGTAGATTTGGTTTTTGCTTCACCACTATTATATTGGGTGATGAATGAAACTGTGTCCTTCCTATTTTCATTTTTATGGTATTCGAGGAGATCAAGTCTATTAATTGCTTGTGTTTTTTCTATTGCTCCTTTTATGAGTTGCTCGGGATAGCCTCTTTTCTTAAATCTGTCGGCATACACAGACAATTGTTCTTTACAAGAGGCTTCATTACTACAATTTCTTTTAATCCTTTGAAATTGTGAAAAAGGTATATTAGTTTTCCATTTCTTTAAATGGGCGCTCTTAAAATGTAAGTAGCTATTAGTGTCTACTTCCTTGATAAAGTTTCTAGTGATTACTGCATCACCTGTGTGTGTAAGGATTAGGTCCAGGTATTCTACTTGTAAGGTGTCAACTTTTGCTGTAAACGTGAGATTGTACTCATTCATGTTTAGATAAGAGAGGAATTGGTAAATTTGTTCTTTGTTACCATTCCAGACTAATATAATATCATCTATGTATCTTTTATATAGGATTATATTTTCTGAATATGGGTTGGGATTATAGATATATTGTTGTTCCCAACTGCCCATAACGAGATTCGCAAAACTTGGTGAAAAAACTGTGCCCATAGCGGTGCCAACTGTCTGTAAATAAAATTCATCTAAAAATTTAAAATAATTGTGTGTGAGAATGAAAGTCATGAGTTCACAAATAAAGTTATTGTGATTTATGCCAAGGTCAGGGTCTGCGTCTAGGTATTCTTTACATGCCTCAACTCCTTTCTGGTGCTTGATGGAGGTGTACAGGGATTGCACGTCAATTGTGACCCAAATATCCCTTAAAAGGGAGACGAATTCATCCGTCGGATCATGATTGAGTAATTTGTACGAGACTTGATCATTAAGGAGTCTCTGAGCTTCTTTTATATAGTTGGATCTATTCATGAGTACGATGCCTCCCCCTTTGTCTGCTTGTTTAATAATTATGTTTTTGTTTTCCTGTAGAGTTTTTAGGGCCAATAACTCTTTTTTGGTTAAATTTTTTGGTGCTGAGTCACCAAGTTGTTGGTGACATAGGTCTTGTATCATTAGTTCTTGGAAGATCTCTATATAGTTGCTTTTAGACTCTAAAGGGAAGAATTTTGATGTAGGTTTCAGACCTGACTTAGACTGAT